>NC_135538.1:1441603-1552321 GCF_045843805.1 Urocitellus parryii | reverse complement strand
AGAAAGAGACAGAGAGACAGAAAGAGTAAGAGCAAGAGAGAGAGAGAGAGAGAGAGAGAGAGAGAGAGAGAGAGAGAGCAAGAGTAAGAGAGAGAAAGGAAACAGAGAGAGTAAGAGCAAGCGCAGGAGGGAGTTTTTATAGCCCAAATCTAATGGGGTCTCTGGGTCTGCAAGGTGCCTTGTTGGCACAGGGGGGTTGAGTGCTCAGCCTTGAGCAGGGGAGGGGTTGAGTGTTCAGCCTTGGGGGGGGGGGTTGAGTGTTCAGCCTTGATGCAAACAGGTGATAAAGGACCTGACAGAGGGGGCTGGAGTGGCCAGGTCACCCTGCAGCTAACTTTGTTTGGCATGCTCTGCCAGACAACTTAGTTCAGCCTGTCCTGCACCTAACAGTTACTACTATCTGCTGTTTCTTAGGAAGAAAAACTGGTCCCAGGAATGTCAGGCACTGTGACAGGCAGGGTGCTTTGCCTTGGATCCCTCAGGATGCAGGACAAATTCCCTGGCCCCAAGGGGGCTGTGCCGCAGAGATCAGTGGTGTGAAAAGTAAGAAGTCCAGTGCCCACTTCAGACTACAGCACTGAGCCTTGAAATAAAACTGGGAAGCAGGCAGGGCAGCAGAGGGGGTGCAGCAGAAGGGAAGGTCACACCACAGCACCCAGCCCACGGCTGCGGCAGATCCAAAGTCCAGCCCCTGAGCAGCCCCTGGACAGGCCAGAGAGGAAGGGTCGGCCTGACCAAGAGAGAGAGACTGTTTCTCTGGGAGAAACTTAGGTTCTGGTAAGTGTCAGAAGGCATGCACCCCAGAAGGCTCTCCCACCACAAGGGAACCAAGGGAGGTGGGGACGACTGGAGGTACGTTTCTGTAAATGGCCCAGTAGGAGGCAGTAAAGCCCGGTGAGGTTCTGCAAGACGGCACACCCCGAAGCACTCGCCAGTGAGGAACCTGCGTGAGTCCTCGTCACCCTGATCTGGTGTGCCTCTCCCCAGACACCCCTCTTGCAAGGCCATCGTTAGAGAGAAGCCCACTTTTTGCTGCACGTCGTGTCCCTTCTTGGATGGCTGTGTGTGTCTCACAGGCCAGGGGTCAGCTGGTCCTCCACCCCCAGCTCCTGAAGAGCTGCCCGGTCCCTTTCGGCTCATTCCCCTCCTGGTCACTGTGAAGACCCCCCCGAGGCAGTCAGCCCCCGGCTGGACAGCTGAGCCCCAGACCAGGGGCGTTTCTGTGGAATTCCAGAGTCACTCTGCCTCCAAGGGCCTCTGGGGAGCTGCCCAGTGCTCCCTGGAGAAAGGCCATGTCCAGCGGCCCGCTCGCCCCTCTGCCCTCCCGCAGGGCAGGTGGCGGTCAAGCAGAGCGGCTCTGTGCTTGCCGATGGCTCTGTGGAATCGTGTTCACTGGAAGAACCATCTGGTGCACGATGGAGGCTGTTTCCTCCCCAGGACCCCCAGTCAGGACACCATCCCCGTGCCCTCGGCCTGTGGCCATGGCCCTTGCGACCAGCACCCCCACGCCCAGGACCAGCAGCATCTCCCTGGGACCCCATCTTGAACCAACCTCAGCAAAACAGGACTAAGGAGAAGAGGAGAGAAGGGCTTCCAGGTGCACGGCGGCGGGGTGGGGGGGGTCTCGGCCACCCCCGTCTGTGTCTCTGTCTCTCCCTTCCCCTCTTGTCCGCCCTCTGCCTGGGGCCTCCTTCCTCTGCTCACAGGGTAGAGGGCCTGAACTGCCCTCACTCCTCTCCACCCAGGACAACAGGCGCAAGGACAGAGTGTCCCCCAAGACACCAAGACACGTCACAGTGTGGCGCCACGAGGAGTGGGCCGAACGGGGAACCCAGGAGTCCCGAAGGACCTTCCACACCTCAAGGTATGTTCATGGGATTCGCATCAGGGTGACATTGCACAGGGACGTGAATGAGACAGACTGGGTCTGTGGCCCACCCTGACCAGGGGGGAGGCAGATGGGAGTGAGGGCCCACTCGGGCCGGCTACCCAGGCTGCCCAGGCTGCCCAGGCTAACCGCATCTGCTCATGTGTGTCTCCTGTCTTTGTCTGCACCCCACGTCTCCTGCCCTGCCTCCACCCCCTTTGAAATTCTCCTTAACTTCACATGCTTCAGACATCCTGTTACAGAGCCAGGGCCACTGTGGAGCAGAGGTGAGGCCACCCGGTCCTAGTTAGGTCCTCGTTACCAGTTCGTGTGGTCACACTGGCGAGGTTTCAGACGAGTGACTCTGAGGAGCAGCCGTGAGTTCATGGAAGGGTGGGAAAGGGACAGAGTGGGTCCTCCCAGAGGGCAGAGTCAGCGCACCTCTCCTGAGCTCCTGTTTTACTGAGGTCCTAGGAAGTTTCAGAGAGTCTCACCCAAGTCCCCTTCTTGGCTTCTGACCGACAACAGAATTGCATCAGATTTCCAAGATCCCCCTGAGGCTCAGTGAGGGAGGAGGCCACCCTGGGTCTCTGAGTTTCTAATCATCACATCTCCCTGAGCTGGAGTCTGGTCTCTGTAAAATTCCCTCCTTCAGGGAAAGTTGTGTTCTCCTTATCAGCAGGGAGAAGGTAGGGGGAGACTTTTGGACCCCGCATCTCCCCTGCAGATAGCAGATAATTGCTGAGAAATGTCACCTATCCTGTTGACTTAAGCCAACAAAGCTGCAGGGCAATTGCTTTTAAAAAGAAAGTGCTGGGGGTTGGTACTTAGGCCCAGTTTATACAACTATTTGACCTCTGTTTGGCTACCCTTGGCTGTCTGACACCTATCACCTCTCAGACCTGCATAGGTCAGAACCTTGAATTAGTTTCTTTGTCTCCCTTCAAAGCTGAACAAAACCTATTTTCCCCCGAATTTGCCTCTCAGCATTTCTGTGGCAGTGAGCATCTTGGCCAAGCCTCTTCCTCCCGTGTGGCATGAGTACCGCTCAGTAGCAAAAGGCACTGGATTATTCAATAAGTCTGTCCAGGCCAAAGGCTGGCAATTTGTAAAAAAGCAGAGCTGTCTCCGTGCACTACTGCATGGACCAACATACATTCCATGTTGATCAAAGATGGAAAGTTCTTTAAAATTACAACCTAAGAGGCTGGGGATGTGATTCAATGGAGAGAACATGCATCTTGCTAGGCTTCCCTGGAACTCACAGTCCTCCGGCCTCTGCCTGGCTGGGATTACAGCTGAGCACCACCACACCTGGCCTGAAAGGAATCTCATTTTTCTTATTTATTTTTTGTAGTATTGGGGATTAACGAAGAGCTATGCTAGTACCTACCAGGCAAGTGACCCAGCACCATGCCCATCCCAGCCCTGGAAAGATGATTTAAAAAAATATGTCTGGAGAGGTTTCCTAAACATGACCAACAACATGCCATTACGTGTTAATAAGTTAGCTTAAAAAATCTGTACATGACCACGTATGCCATCAGCAAAAAGAAACGGACCGGGTGCTGGTTTTTAACAAGCAACAAACATTTAGAAGTTAATGAGAAAGAAAATAATAAGTGAAAAATATTAAAAACCACTTACAGGAAAAGAAAATCCAAATGACTTACACAGAGAAATGGACGCTCGGTCTGGCCTTTAATTAAGAAAATGTGAAGTAAACAAGCGGCTACCTCTTTTCACATAGTGGAGTGGCTGGCTTGAAGGTGCTGTGGATGGGCGTCACCCTGCCCGGCCCCATTGGCCTGGAGTAAGTGAGCGTGACCTTCAGAGGCCGACTGGTCACTGGTCCAAGTCGAGCATTGACATGGGCCTACTCAGCAATTCTACTTCTGTAAATTTCTTCTGTGGCACCTGCCCATGTTTTCAAAACTGCTGTGGGGTTGAATATGCTCACGTTTTGTTTAGATTTGCTAGAAACAATTTACCTGCTGATAAGAGAGGGCGGGGACCAGGTAAGTTGCTACTGCCTTACAAGGAGGTGAATCTGCCTCTAATCGTGTCGACATGTGGCCAAGACTCTTATTAAATTCACACCATGAATACCAGGGGAAAACGTGTTGGGTGATTCCACTGGTGTCCGAGACTCTGCTTCTGAGTTAAGACAGACACAACCCAGAGACAGAGGAAGGGCCAGGGAGCAGGTCCTGGCACCCCCTCTGCTCAGGAACCCAGCAGGGCCCAAGGTCTTCCCGGGCTTCCAGGGGCTTCTGTGACAAACCTGTCCTGAACCTGGAAGTGCGATGTCATTGACATGGACGGAGCACCTGGGCGTCCCTCCAAGTGTCAGGTCTTACTAAGTAACAACAACTACCATGCTCTGCCACTTTCACTAGTGGCAGTTCACTGAATTCATGTGGGTCACCTGGTGTTATAAGCTGCAATCACAGGCTCCTTTATTCCAATCTTGATTTCTAGTATCTGTAACCGTCAAGTCACACACATCATACTGCACACAGATCTATATATTATAGAAAGGCCAAGGAAGGGTTAAGGAGCCACAGGGGTCAGGAGGCTGAGCTGAGAGCAAGGGTGGGACATCGGATAGAGATGCAAAGGTCACTGTGGGTGGTCAGATAAGATTAGGAACCTTCCAAAGAACTTGTCCAGGGCACAGAGCTATTAAAGCACAGGAACTTATTCCAGGCCAAGATCCGAATGGAGGGAAGTTTCACAGTGTCAGCTTGAGTGGTCAGCTTGGAATAGGACTACCATGGTGATCCTGGGCAGGAGAAGCCATGTGGTGCTGAACAAAGACTGAAGACAGAGATTCGGACATTGTTCACTCTGGTGATCTTCCTGGCCAAGGCTGAAGACCAGTGACCAGGTGAGGGGCGAGGGCCACGGTGTCCAGTCTTGGGGTGCTCCTACTTTTATGGGCCTCTAGTGAGGAGGTTGCTTCATTTGGGCTCGGGTGTTTGCTGGTGTGTTCTATAAGCTCCTGGGCCTGGTTTTCCCATAGGAGTTTGATAAGTCCCTGCGTCTATATGCTTCTGATTAATTCAACAAGTGCACAGGTGGTTGTTTTTATTGGCACTATCAATTTAATTTCAACTTGTGCCTTGTGGTTGTGCCTGGCATACAGTGGTTGTTTGCTTGTACAAACAGGAGTAAAATCACTCAACCTCTGCCCTTAAACTCAGAATAGAGTAGTCCTTGTCAAACTGCTGCTTTGCAAAATGGAGAATCAAAGGTTAGGCGCAGCCTGAGGACTGCTGTCCTACACACCGTGGAGTCACTAGGGCAGGCACAGCCTGAGGACTGCTGTCCTACACACCATGGAGTCACTAGGGCAGGCGCAGTCTGAGGACTGCTGTTCTACACACCATGGAGTCACTAGGGCAGGCACAGCCTGAGGACTGCTCTTCTACACACCATGGAGTCACTAGGGCAGGTGCAGCCTGAGGACTGCTGTTCTGCACACCATGGAGTCACCAGGGCAGGCGCGGCCTGAGGACTGCTGTTCCACACACCATGGAGTCACTAGGGCAGGCACAGCCTGAGAGCTGCTGTTCCACACACCATGGAGTCACTAGAGCAGGCACAGCCTGAGGACTGCTGTTCTACACACCATGGAGTCATCCAGGGCAGGCACAGCCTGAGGACTGCTGTCCTACACACCATGGAGTCACTCAGGGCAGGCACAGCCTGAGGACTGCTGTTCTACACACCATGAAGTCACTAGGGCAGGCACAGCCTGAGGACTGCTGTCCTACACACCATGGAGTCACTAGGGCAGGCGCAGCCTGAGGACTGCTGTTCTACACACCATGGAGTCACTAGGGCAGGCACAACCTGAGGACTGCTGTTCCACACACCATGGAGTCACTAGGGCAGGCACAGCCTGAGAGCTGCTGTTCTACACACCATGGAGTGACTCAGGGCAGGCACAGCCTGAGGACTGCTGTTTTACACACCATGGAGTCACCAGGGCAGGCACAGCCTGAGGACTGCTGTTCTACACACCATGGAGTCACTAGGGCAGGCACAGCCTGAGGACTGCTGTCCTACACACCATGGAGTCACTAGGGCAGGCACAGCCTGAGGACTGCTGTTCTACACACCATGGAGTCACTAGGGCAGGTGCAGCCTGAGGACTGCTGTTCTACACACCATGGAGTCACTAGGGCAGGCGCAGCTTGAGGACTGCTGTTCTACACACCATGGAGTCACCCAGGGCAGGCGCAGCCTGAGGACTGCTGTCCTACACACCATGGAGTCACCAGGGCAGGCACAGCCTGAGGACTGCTGTCCCACACACCATGGAGTCACTAGGGCAGGCACAGCCTGAGGACTGCTGTCCTACACACCATGGAGTCACTAGGGCAGGCACAGCCTGAGGACTGCTGTTCTACACACCATGGAGTCACTAGGGCAGGTGCAGCCTGAGGACTGCTGTTCTACACACCTTGGAGTCACCAGGGCAGGCGCAGCCTGAGGACTGCTGTTCCACACACCATGGAGTCACTCAGGGCAGGCACAGCCTGAGGACTGCTGTTCTCCACACCATGGAGTCACTAGGGCAGGCACAGCCTGAGGACTGCTGTTCTGCACACCATGGAGTCACTAGGGCAGGCACAGCCTGAGAGCTGCTGTTCTCCACACCATGGAGTCACTAGGGCAGGCACAGCCTGAGGACTGCTGTCCTACACACCATGGAGTCACTCAGGGCAGGCACAGCCTGAGGACTGCTGTTCCACACACCATGGAGTCACTAGGGCAGGCACAGCCTGAGGACTGCTGTCCTACACACCATGGAGTCACTAGGGCAGGCACAGCCTGAGGACTGCTGTTCTGTACACCATGGAGTCACCAGGGCAGGTGCAGCCTGAGAGCTGCTGTTCTGCACACCATGGAGTCACTAGAGCAGGCACAGCCTGAGGACAGCTGTTCTACACACCATGGAGTCACTAGGGCAGGCACAGCCTGAGGACTGCTGTTCTACACACCATGGAGTCACTAGGGCAGGTGCAGCCTGAGGACTGCTGTTCTACACACCTTGGAGTCACCAGGGCAGGCGCAGCCTGAGGACTGCTGTTCCACACACCATGGAGTCACTCAGGGCAGGCACAGCCTGAGGACTGCTGTTCTCCACACCATGGAGTCACTAGGGCAGGCACAGCCTGAGGACTGCTGTTCTGCACACCATGGAGTCACTAGGGCAGGCACAGCCTGAGAGCTGCTGTTCTCCACACCATGGAGTCACTAGGGCAGGCACAGCCTGAGGACTGCTGTCCTACACACCATGGAGTCACTCAGGGCAGGCACAGCCTGAGGACTGCTGTTCCACACACCATGGAGTCACTAGGGCAGGCACAGCCTGAGGACTGCTGTCCTACCCACCATGGAGTCACTAGGGTAGGGGTAACCTGAGGACTGCTGTCCTACACACCATGGAGTCACCAGGGCAGGGGCAACCTGAGGTCTGTGTCCTATACACCATGGAGTCACTAGGACAGGCACAGCCTGAGGACTGCTGTCCTACACACCATGGAGTCACTCAGGGCAGGCACAGCCTGAGGACTGCTGTTCTCCACACCATGGAGTCACTAGGGCAGGCACAGCCTGAGGACTGCTGTTCTACACACCATGGAGTCACTCAGAGCAGGCACAGCCTGAGGACTGCTGTTCTGCACACCATGGAGTCACTAGGGCAGGCACAGCCTGAGGACTGCTGTTCTCCACACCATGGAGTCACTAGGGCAGGCACAGCCTGAGGACTGCTGTCCTACACACCATGGAGTCACTCAGGGCAGGAACAGCCTGAGGACTGCTGTTCCACACACCATGGAGTCACTAGGGCAGGCACAGCCTGAGGACTGCTGTCCTACACACCATGGAGTCACTAGGGCAGGCACAGCCTGAGGACTGCTGTTCTGCACACCATGGAGTCACTAGGGCAGGCACAGCCTGAGGACTGCTGTCCTACACACCATGGAGTCACTAGGGCAGGCACAGCCTGAGGACTGCTGTTCTACACACCATGGAGTCACTAGGGCAGGCACAGCCTGAGGACTGCTGTCCTACACACCATGGAGTCCCTCAGGGCAGATGCAGCCTGAGGACTGCTGTTCTACACACCATGGAGTCACTAGGGCAGGCACAGCCTGAGGACTGCTGTTCTACACACCATGGAGTCACTAGGGCAGATGCAGCCTGAGGACTGCTGTCCTACACACCATGGAGTCACTCAGGGCAGGTGCAGCCTGAGGACTGCTGTTCCACACACCATGGAGTCACTAGGGCAGGCGCAGCCTGAGGACTGCTGTTCTACACACCATGGAGTCACTAGGGCAGGCACAGCCTGAGGACTGCTGTCCTACACACCATGGAGTCACTAGGGCAGGCACAGCCTGAGGACTGCTGTCCTACACACCATGGAGTCACTAGGGCAGGCGCAGCCTGAGGACTGCTGTTCCACACACCATGGAGTCACTCAGGGCAGATGCATCCTGAGGACTGCTGTTCTGCACACCATGGAGTCCCTCAGGGCAGATGCAGCCTGAGAACTGCTGTCCTACACACCATCGAGTCACTAGGGCAGGCGCAGCCTGAGGACTGCTGTCCTACACACCATGGAGTCACTAGGGCAGGCGCAGCCTGAGGACTGCTGTTCCACACACCATGGAGTCACCAGGGCAGGTGTAGCCTGAGAACTGCTGTCCTACACACCATCGAGTCACTAGGGCAGGCGCAGCCTGAGGACTGCTGTCCTACACACCATGGAGTCACTAGGGCAGGCGCAGCCTGAGGACTGCTGTTCCACACACCATGGAGTCCCTCAGGGCAGCACGGCCTGCTCTCCACACCCCTGCTTACCTCTCCAGTCCCCAATCTGTCTTCCTACCCTGACTCCCATCCCTGCCTTGCAACCTGCTGTGCTGACTGTGTCATGTGCTCTGGGAGCTGGGCCTCTCTACCCCTCCGCTGTCCCCTACCTGTCTCTGCTGGGCATACCCCCCTCATTCCAGCCAGCATCCCTCAACTTTATGCAGGTTTTTCTCCCAGGTGCTGCCCCCACGTCTCCTCTCACATCCTTCTGGCCGGCACAATCGCACCTGTACACGCTCTGTCAAGGTGTCTGTGCCATGACACAAAACCCCGTTAACCATCCGAATCTCTCCATCAACTGTGAGCCAGGAGGCCAGGACCATGCCTGTTCACAGCTTTGTCTCTGGTTCCAGTCCAGCTCCCAGCACACCACGGGCACCTGATACCTAATTGCTCCAAGAACCAATCACAGCACTCAGGAAGCAGGTCCGAGGCTGCCAAGGTTCCCACAGAAAGCCCAGGGGGTCCAGAGTCAGTGTCCACAGCAGATCCCGTCCAGCGGCCCTGGGGGAAGCCCAGCAAGGACAGCACTGCATCCCTGGTTCTAGACAACAGTGGGTTACAGATAGGAGCCCAGGCAGAGCAGCTGTGAGTGGCTTCAGGTCAGGGGCAAAGTGGACCTTCTGCTGGAGTGGGTTCTGAGTGGAATTCACAGGCTGTGGGTGAGGGGGATGGGACGGAATTTTGGATGTGATCATGCTCACTACTGAGAATTCACAGCCAAGTACACGAAACGTGGTTTTTACACTGTTGACTTGCTCTGAGGTTGTCATAGTGCAAGTAATGTCATGGTCAGAGTGTAAAAATGTCACATAAACGCTACTGGACTCTCGCTCTCACTGGCGAGCGTGATAGAGGAAGAGAGCCCGTGTGGTGACCGTCCCTCCTCTGCGATGCAGACAGCCGGGTGCCGAGGGGGGCAAGCGGGCTGCTCTGGCCTCCCCCAGGAAGGAGAGTGGCTCTGTGACAGGGTTGATCTTCCCAGGCTCCTTCGTGAGACCCGTCCACATGGGATGACCTTGGTCCCTGTGGGCACTCTCCACGTCTTCCCAGGAAGCACTGACCTGCTGGCTAGACAGCTAAGCGTACCCTAATCTGCTTCTTTCCTCCCCAAGAAGTTGGAACCTGGAGAGCTGAGTCACTTTTTGCTTATGGGTGGAAATGGAATAGAAAAGAAAAAGACTTGTTTTTTTTTTGTCAAGGAAACAGCAGTGCACAGCAGGGGACCTGTCCAATCCAGGTGTATCCTTGAAGGCCTACCAGTGGCCCTATGTCTGCACTTACTGTGTCAGGAATAAAAGGGCACAGAAAGTTCCCTGTCATCGGCACAGAGCATCGTCTTCAGGGCCGGGCGCAGCGGTGCACACCTGTGATCCAGTGACCCAGGAGGCTGAGGCACGAGGACCCCAGTTCCACAGCCATGTAGGTTTCTCTTGGCAAATGAGCAAATCAGCCTATTCTCCAGGGGTTCCTGCTGCAGTTGAATTCACCACAATGGCTCAGGAAATGTCCTTCCCAGAGGAGGCCAGGAAGACCTGAGTGGAGCCCAGGAGGACCTCCCCTGAGAGGAGGCCTGGAGGCTACGCTCTGAGCAGCACCTGGAGGCGCCCTTCCCACTCCTGGGGCCGCCTCTGCCTCAGACCAGCTGAGCAGCGGGGCGCAGGCAGCTCACGGCCCTGAGCCTGGCAGAGAGGAGGCAAGGCCAGCTGAACTCATTCTGGACATCAGGCTCCCAGGAGGCGCAGAACCCCAGGCTCCCAGCACCACACCCAGCCAGAAGGGCCCTCGGGAAGTGCTCTCTAGGGGTGGAGGGGAATGCGTGTGGCTGAGGCCCCATAAAACCCTGCACAAACGTGGGCCCCACCTGTCTGCTCGTGGGGAGGGAGACCAGGCGCCCGGGGCGTGGAGGGGCTGCCCACACAGCGTCTGGAGGTCACAGTCCTGGTCCAGGTGCTGGCGTCCAGGAAGTCAGGCAGAGCTACGGGCCTTTTGGAAGCCGGCCTGGCCATCTGTTAGGTTTAGGTGTCCCCAAAGGCTCAGGTGTGAGACAATGCAAGCAGGTTTAGAGGTGCAGGGACGGGGTCATGCAGCCTTAACCCAGGCAGTGCGTTCATCCCCTGATGGGATTGACTGACTGGTAACTGGAAGCAGGTGGGGTGTGGCTGGGGCGGGTGGGCGCTGGGGGCGTGGCTTTGGGGTATATATTTGTACCTGGTGAGCGCAGTCTCTCTCTGCTTCCTGGTCACCACACTCTACTGCCTCTGCCTCACCTGAGTCCAGAGGAAGGGAGCCAGCCTTCTATGAACCGAGACCCCTGAAACGGTGAGCCCCAAGTGAACTTTTCCTCCCGTGAGGTTGTTCTTCTCAGGTCTTTCCGTCACAGCAGCAAAAGCCGGCTAAAGCACCCTCCGTGCTGACCCACACCCCACCTCCGCGGGCCGGGCCTGGGCTGGGCGGCAGACCGCGGTCAGCCCTCTGCAGTCCTTGGGCTCACACTGCGCCTTCTTCCCAGCAGACATGGGGCTGCTCCTGGTTTACAGAAAGGCTCGAGCAGCCCTCCAGAGGAGAAACGGCTTCCCCCCAGCTGCACTGACGGGCGGAGGCTGCCGTCCTCCCCTGTGGAAGGAGACCTAGGCCTTGGTGGCCTCTCCCTGGGAGTCCTGCACAAGGGCAGAGCGGCCAGGGGATGGACTTTGTTGGGGACGGCCCTTGATGGGAGCATCCACTTTGCTTAAACCTCTCGGGTGGGGCTGGGTGATTCAGAGGGTGACCTAGAGTCCAGGGACGGGAAGGCTCAGGGCACCAGCTGTGAGACGTGGTTTCCTCTGGGTCTTGCCAGTTTCAGGAGGTCAAATGCTCTGATCCCCACCAGCTGACCATGAGACAAGGGACGGGACCTGGAGGGCCTGGGTCTGGCCTCGACCCAAGGGTCACCCGAGTGTCCACTGGGGTCAGGAGAGCCTCGGTGAGCAGCTTGGGGAGGCCGTTCCTTGGGGTGAGTCTTTCCTGGACACAGAAGCGGGTGTGAGACTGGGAAATGAGTGGTGGGGAGATCTCACGATGGCCACGTTTCTTAGAGCAAGACGTCAACATGGCCGGCGAGCAGCCACGTAGGTCATGGTACACGTTCAGGGATGGGGGCTTGAGCGTTGGTTTCCTTGCGCCCCACATGTCAGCAGAAGTGGGCGCCATACATGAAAGTGGGGGGTGAGGGGGCCAGGTGTGTTGGAGGCTTGCCAGGAGGGTACTGTGCCACAATCCCAGCCCTGAACTTCCCCCTCACTCCCCAGCACTGCCGGGCAGCTAGAGAGGGCCGTGGAACACGCCAGAATGGAGACGTGCCTGCACGCGTGTACACACACACACACACACACACACACACACACACACACACACCTGAGTCTTCATTTGTTGCTGGTGGGTTTGCAGGATCACAGAGTCTAGGTAACAGACCCCTCGTGATGCTCAAAGAGAAATGATACCCTCCCAGCTATCGAAAGAGGTTAGTCATGAGAAAGAACTTTCCAAAGCAAAATCCATAAAAGGTGCTGGAAGGACAGTCATTTAGAAAATTTTCAGAGATGAATTGACTCATTGTCTCAGCAAATGATTTCACAGAATCTCGCAGAATGTCAACTGCCCTGGGAACTGGAAGCTCACTGATGCAGATGGTCTGTGCTTCCATTACCAGCAACAAGCAATTGCCACATCCCAGCGAGTGCAGGCTCAGGGCAGCGCTGAGGTCCCCGGCGCCTGGCTGCCCACCCTGGGATCACACCCTCCCTGGCCTGCGGTCCTGCCGAGCAACCCTCCAGGCTCCCCCGACCTGCAGACGGGGGGTTTCAAGAGAAGAGCAGGGACCACCTCTAACTCGCACAGAGCTGCCCTGGGCCCTGGAGCTCTCGGCTGTGAACTTGCTGTTACAGAACAGGCCTTTCCACGGGCCATGAAGAGTCTCCAGCTCCCCAGAGACTGTACAGCAGTCAGTGACACACAGTAGGCTCTCGGGAAGACCTGATGCATCAGCAAGTCCAGATGTCAGACCTTCAAAATGAAAGTCGGCCTGAATGCAGGGGACGGTTATTTGGAAACAACTTTAAAATGCCTTGCAGGATGGGGAGGGGCCCCTAAGGGAAGGAGCGCAGTGGGAAGGCTGAGTGTCCACCTGCCCGCTGAGCCCTTGCTGCCCTTCCGTTTCACACAGCAGAGCTCTCTCTGCCCAGGCGAGGGGCCAGAGGCTCTTGGCCTCAACACCATCTCAGCAACTGAACACAGTGGGCAGGAGGAACACGGGTCTGGGGATTGCACCCCAACCACGCCCCCAGGCTGAGTGCTCAGTGCCGCCCAGCTCAGTGGGCGAAAACACCCGGGCCTGGCCACGCGGCTCTGGCCCTGCCTTGGCGAGCGCAGTCTGGGCGGAAGGCAAACACCACCCCCCCTCACCTCCCGAGCACAGGACTCCCTTCCTCTTGGGAGTCACACTCCTGCCAGTTCTCAGGCACACGTCAGCCTGATCTTCTCCACAACTGACCACCCCTTCCCTGGCCAGTGTGTGGGAAGGCCAGGGGTCGGGTTGCCTGTTCCTAGGAAGGGCAGCTGGTAGCAGCCTGGAAGCCCTGCAGGCTCAGGTTGAGGGCAGGGCCCCAGCCTGCTCTTGTCACAGGCCACCAGTGTCTAGGGCACAGAGTGCCGGTCCTGCTAGCTAACTGCAGCCCTGGTCTGCCCAGGTCTCTGCTGGGGCTTGTCCAGGGTCCCAGGACCTTCTTTCCAGCTTCTCAGAAACAGACCAGGTCAAACAGAGTTGCTCATCCAGAGGGGAAGCTGGCCTGAGCCCCAGTGAGTACTGACCAGTGTCGCGGCTGCAGAACCCCCTGCCCCAAAGGCATGGTTAACAAGGCCTGCGAGGGGGAGAGCGGGGTGGGGGCCACCCACCCAGAGCACAGGCCAGTGCCCAAGCTGCAGGGCTGCTCTTCCTCATTCCCATTGCTGAGAAAGCCCAGGCAGAATCAGGGTCACCAGAAGTAAGTTGGTGTTTTTCTTTGAATTTTAGAGTTCTACGTAAGAGAATTTCTTTATAAAAGTTTCTTCTCAATTTTTGTTTCTTCTTAAGATTAGATGTTCTTCTTAGAAGTATAGAAATCATATACAGGTGTTACAAATAAAAAGTACACATGCCCCTTTCCTGTCGTCCCGAGGAGAGCCTGCTGTGAGTCTACTGAGATTCATGTATGTAGGTGTCCACCCATTGTGTGCTCACAC
This sequence comes from Urocitellus parryii, assembly GCF_045843805.1. Lineage (NCBI taxonomy): Eukaryota > Metazoa > Chordata > Mammalia > Rodentia > Sciuridae > Urocitellus > Urocitellus parryii. The sequence continues at coordinate 1,538,301 of NC_135538.1, read as the reverse complement.
ACGTGCTCCCATGCACAGTGTCTACAATTAGTAAGTTACGTGTGTGCACGTATCGAATTACAGCACATTCCTTTACATTATGCATATGACTCTTCATAAAGTGGGCTGGTCCTACATTTGATTTAATGGAAGCCTTTCTAAAACTTCTGCCTAGGTTAGTTACATTAAGCCCTTTCCCAGACTACCTCTCTGCAACCTGCCCCAATCCCTCCCCAGGGAGAGTTCTGGGCTTCCAGTCCAAGGGCACCCAAAAGAGCTGCACTCAACAAACAGGCCTGGCCACTTGCTGACACAAGCAGGTCTCCGGCACAGTGTGGGAAGAGCCGGTCATTCCAGTAGTGCATCAGGCTCAAGCCTAGAAGAACCTCGCTGTCCTTCTCCAAGACTCGAGAGCTGAGCACCCCGAGAGTGACCCTGAGGAAGGAAAGCGGCAACTCGGCCAGGTAAATAACACAGGGCACTCCACCCAGTGTGCGGACAGAGCGCAAGGCCAGCGGTACTTGGCTCTGCTCCTGCAAAGCACAAGATCATCTCTGGAGCTTTGCCAACACCACTTAACCTCTCTGCGGCTTGATGGGACGCACCTGGAAGACTCCCTCCTGTCCCCTGTCCAGGCAGATGAGAAAGGTAGCAGCCCTTGGCTGAGCCTCAGCGCCAGCTTCTTGCTGGTGGACTGCACCTTATTCAAAACAGAGCCGCCCTCCTGTTAGCCGGCATGAGCTCTGCTGGGGCAGAACGGGCTTTCAGTTCCTGATGGTGGAAAAGCTGTCCTCCTGCGTCCACCCTGGACAAGCCCTGTGTGGCAGAGCTGCTCTCCATGGCTGAGTGGTGTTCTGCCCACTGTGTGGATGGGGGAGTGTCCATTGTGCCCACTGTGTGGACGGGGGAGTGTCCATTTTGCCCACTGTGTGGATGGGGGAGTGTCCATTGTGCCCACTGTGTGGATGGGGGAGTGTCCATTGTGCCCACTGTGTGGACGGGGGAGTGTCCATTGTGTCCACTGTGTGGACGGGGGGAGTGTCCATTGTGTCCACTGTGTGGATGGGGGAGTGTCCATTGTGCCCACTGTGTGGACGGGGGAGTGTCCATTGTGTCCACTGTGTGGACGGGGGAGTGTCCATTGTGCCCACTGTGTGGACGGGGGAGTGTCCATTGTGCCCACTGTGTGGATGGGCATGTGTCCATTGTGTCCACTGTGTGGATGGGGGAGTGTCCATTGTGCCCACTGTGTGGATGGGGGAGTGTCCATTGTGCCCACTGTGTGGATGGGCATGTGTCCATTGTGTCCACTGTGTGGATGGGGGAGTGTCCATTGTGTCCACTGTGTGGATGGGGGAGTGTCCATTGTGCCCACTGTGTGGATGGGGGAGTGTCCATTGTGTCCACTGTGTGGATGGGGGAGTGTCCATTGTGCCCACTGTGTGGACGGGGGAGTGTCCATTGTGCCCACTGTGTGGATGGGCGTGTGCACCCTGGTGGTGTCCCCTGTTTTGTTCTTGGTCTAGCGCTTGCCGTCTTCTCAGTTGGTGTGGTTTCTGTTACTCATTTGTTTACAGCCTGTTCTCTCCCCTAGAATTCAGCCACGTGAGACTGGGGCCCTGGCCACCCTGTTGGGGGGTCCACTACCATAGGTGGGGCAGCACTACCCGGCCCAGGCAGGCCCCGCGAATACGGCGGGCACTGCAGGAGTCAGTTCCACATCTAAGGCAGTGGGGGGCTCATTGGAAAGGGGAAAGGAGCCATGCACTGGGAGAGCAAAGTGTGTGTGTGCGTGTGTGTGTGTGTGTGTGAGTGTGTGTGCGTGTGTATGAGTGTGTGTGTATGAGTGTATGAGTGTGTGTGTGTGTGTGTGTGTGTGTGTGTGTGTGTCCCAACCCAGGGCCCTCCGTCACTCCTGGAGTGAGAGTGAAGCAGTTAAGGTTTGCTGAACTGTGGCTGCTGGGCTGGGAGAGAGGAGGGCAGGGTGCAGACCCTCCCCCCCCTCCCCGCTCTGGAACCCAAAGGGTGCCTCAGCAGGTGGGATGCTGATGCTGTGCCGGGGGCTGGGCAGCCTGGCTGGTGGTTAGTGGGGACTCAAATGTCCCCAGAGGAGGTGTGTACTAAGGACCCCTCAGAGGAAGGAAGCCCCAGAATCCCAGGACAAGAGAGCTCTGGTGTTGTGGGCCGGGAGCTGCCCGTAAGAGTGGAGAGGGTCAGCAGCTTCTGCTCTTGTCCTGAGCGGTCCCTGCCCTCTGCAGGTTGTGGAGTTAGGGGCTTCAGAGGCCAACACAGACTTCTTGTCCCAAACCCCTTCCCCAGTTGGAGGCTCTGCCTCACTGAGGACAAACGCTGGCCCGTGAACCCTCCACCCTCAGGAGGTATCTGTCCAGCCGGGTGCCAGCTGTCACGGCCACACATGCCCATGTGGGTCCAGTCTGGCATCGGCCTGTCCCGGGATCATGGGTGCCTTGGAATAACAGCTAAGAGAAAGGCTTTCTGCTCACCATGGCTGTGCTGGTACCAGTGGCTCTTCCCCAAGGTTGCCCGTCCCTGAGTGCAGCCCTCTCCCAGTGCGACAGCTGCGCAGGACACAGCCATCGCCCCCCCCTGTGCTTGCCATCCTCTGCAGGTCAGAGTCAGACGAGGGCTAGGGGACTCATGGACTTCCTGGGAGCCACTTTCAGACTTCAGAGGTACATGTCAGGAACACTGAGGATGATGGGCTTCTGTGTGCGCTCTCCTGGGCAGAGCTGGCCACTCACGGCACTTCCCTGAAATTCAGAGCTCTCCCCAGCTTCTTGGCAGGAAGCCTGCTGAGTTAAGCAGAGATCTGTACCACTGGACGCCTGGGAGCATCGGCTACCAGTGGTGGCAAACAGTGGCGCCTAGCGGTGAAGTTGGTACCAGTCTTGGAAACTGGGGTGGGTCCTCATTCCCCCCAGGGCTGAAGATAGACCCCCGAGAGTCACAGAGGCAAGCAGGGAAAGCCAGTTTTATTTAGGAAACAGACAAACCAGAGAGAGAGAGCAGGAGAGAAGTGAGGGCCCAGCTGGTTGCCCCTGAGAGGAGTGTGTCTTGCCCCCTTGTGGATTCCAGATTTCCTGTCCACCCCCCTCCTCTTTCTGTCTGCCTGTGTGCCCCAAGACAGGGGCAGAAGAGCCAGGGGACTCATTAGCCACTCCTTGTGCTGGGAAGTGCGGCTGGATCTCCAGAGGGTCAGCAGCTGTTGGTGGGGGAGTGGATCCGAGGTTAGCGGTTAGCAACCCATTTCCTTTCTTTGGGATGAGCTGCCTGTCCTTTGCCTCTGTTACCCAACATTCAAGGCCCCGGAGGTCCTTTCTGTTCCATCCCGGGTACTGGGACTTCCCCTGGAGGCCAATCTCCAGGAGTGAGAAGATGTGGGCACCTTGGGTCATCTGTGTCAATCTCTTCGGTCTTGTGTAGGGTAGCCCTGGTGCAGGTTCCCAGCTCCTGGGCACTCTCTGCCCATATGCTGGAGTGGCATGAAAGCCAAGACAGCTTCTAGGTGCCCAGGTCTGCCATTCCCTTCCCTGTTCAAGCACATGTCTGTGGGGCTGCTTCTGTAGATGAGGGCCGTTGTCAGGGTCTGGGAAGACACGAGGAAGCCAGTGACCACATCTAAACCTGCCTCGGTGATCTGGGGTGCTGGAGGCTTCTGTGGTAAGGAGCCTCCCAGAAGGTAAAGACGCTGCGCACTCTTAAACCCCCCCCCCCCAAACCGAAAACACAGCCTCTTCAACAGATGGTGCTGGGAACAGTGGAAATCCATATGCAACAAAACGAAATTAAACCCCTATCTCTCACCATGCACAGAACTCAACTCAAATGGATCAGGCACCTAGGAATAAAACCAGAGACTCTTCGTCTAATAGAAGCAAAAGTAGTAATCATGTGGCATTAGGCCCCAACTTCTTTAATACGACTCCTTTGGCACAAGAATTAAAAATCAAGCATCAATAAATGGGATGGACTCAAACTAAAAAGTTTCTTCTCAGCAAAAGAAACTGTCTGTGAGGTGAATACAGAGCCTACATCTTGGGAGAAAAATCTTTACCCCTCACACATCAGATAGACCACTAAACTCTAGGGTATATAAAGCTAAACATCAAAAAAACAAATAACCCAATCAATAAATGGGCCAAGGACCTGAACAGACACTTCTTAGAAGATGATATATAATCAAGCAATAAATATATGAAAAAAATATTTAACATCTCTAGCAATTAGAGAAATGCAAATCAAAACCACTCTAAGATACCATCTCCAGTCAGAATGGAAGCTATTATGAAGACAAACAACAATAATTGTGGGCGAGGATGTGGGGAAAAGGCACACTCATACACTGCTGGTGGGACTGCAAATTGGTGCAGCCAATATGGAAAGCAGTATGGAGGAGATTCATTGGAAAACTGGGATTGGAACCACCATTTGACCCAGCTATCCCTCTCCTCAGTCTATATCCAAAGGACTTAAAAACAGCATACTACAGGGACACAGCCACATCAATGTTTATAGCAGCACAATTCACAATAGCTAAACTGTGCAGCCAACCTGGATGCCCTTCAGTGGATGAATGGATAAAAAGTGAAATATATACACAATGGAATATTACTCATCAATAAAAGAGAATAAAATCGTGGCATTTGCAGGTAAATGGATGGTGTTAGAGAAGATAGTGCTAAATGGAGTTAGCCAATCCCCCCAAAACCAAATGCTGAATGTTTTCTCTGATATAAGGAGGCTGATTAATAGTGAGGTAGGGAGAGGGAGCATGAGAAGAATAGACAAACTATAGATAGGGCAGAGGGGTGGGAAGGGAGGGGTGGGAGCATAGGGTTAGAAATGATGGTGGAATGAGGTGGACATTATTATCCAAAGTACATGTATAAAGACACGGATTGGTGTGAATATACTTTGTATACAATCAGAGATATGAAAAATTGTGCTCTATATGTGCAATAAGAATTGCAATGCACTCTGCTGTTACATATAAATAAAAAATAATTTTAAAAGTCCCTCCAAACCTCCATAAAGCAGGGCCTGGGGGTGGGGTGGTGAAGAGGCTGACGTGACCAAAGTCATGATGTCGGAAGTGAGTTCCCAGCTAGGGGACAGGACAGGGAGGGGGAGGCTTGCAAAGATGGAAACAGGCGGCCAAGGGGATTCTGCATGGCGTAAAACGCATCAGGAGGCCCAGGTCCTCCGCGGGGAGCTGGGAAGCAGCTGCTGAAGATGCTCCCAGGGCTAGTGGAGCATCCAGAAGATGGTCCAGGTCAACCTAAGCAGCCAGGCCAGAGAGCAGAGGTAGCAGAAGACAAGGTCAGAAGTCGTCCAGTACCAAGGACAAGTGCCTGTGCATAAGGTACACAGGCCAGAGTGGAAGCCACTGAGGTGGGTTGCAAAATTGAAAAGAAGGTCAAAGTTCATTAACTGATTACAAGGCTGAGGTGGAAAGTCCATGTTATGCTGAGTATTGTTACTTTCTCCAGAACTAGGGCCTGAACCTAAGGTGCCTTACCACTGAGCCACTCCCAGCTCTTTTTAATGTTTTTCTCTTTGAGACAAGTTCTCACTAATGGCTCAGGGCCTCGATAAGTTGCGAGTTTGGCTTTGACCTGGCGATCCTCCTGCCTCAGCTTCCCGAGCCGCTGGGATTGCAGGTGTGCCACAGCGCCCAGCTGTGGCGGGGACTTTCTGAAAGGTTGGCCTTTTGAATTTCTGCAGCCTCCATTTTCAAGGGAAGTCGAGGTGCAGAGAGGACCATGGCCCACCCGAGAACGCCCACCACGGGGAACGGGTGTGAGCCCTTTTCCACGGCCAGGCCCTTGTGCACCATGCTGCTCTCAGTTCTGCGTGAGCAGCGGTATCCACATGTGCTCCACATATTCATTATTTTCATCAAACTTTCATTGTCATCAGACTAAGCTTCAAGCACTCATCCCCTTGACTGAGGGTCATAGTTTTCAGACTGTGGCTTCCCTCAACAGTTGCCACCACATGTCCCTGACCCACGCTGGAAGGCTCACTTCATAGATCCACTCTAGGCAGAGGTGACCAGGGTCACAGAGCTTTGGGAACAGTCTGCAAGCATCAAGCTTTACTAACAAACGTGTAGCAAAGGGATTTTTCAAGCTTTGGCTCTGTGGTTTGGGGCAGACTTGCCCTGTCCAAATCAGTAACTGCTGTTTGAATTTTAATTAACTAAATAAAATGCAGCTATGAGTTCCGTGTCACAGCTCCACCTGCTGCAGGTCAGGAGCTCAGTCGTTGCATGTGCCAGTGACTGCTGACTCGACCAGCACTGCTCGAGAAGGGACATGTCCAGCCCCTCGGCTGAAGCTATGTCCTGTGTGTAACAGCTCTTAGATTTCTTATGATAGTTAGAACAGTGCTGTGTGGGTGACATGAAATGGGCCCACTGGGGTGCTCTGCATGTTGTAGAGTCCTACTCATCGGATCTTCTTAAATGGCTTCAGCAGTGTAAGATCATCGCGTCTTTGCAATGCCAAGGCTCAGCCTGGGGTGTCTTCATATTAGCTCCTTTTCAGAAGTTGAACTCGGTGTCTTGGGGTTGACATTTATGCTTTGCTTTTTAGGACAGAAGAACCTTCCACATTCAGCACTGTTGACAAATCTTTCCAGGTAGAAGGTAGGTAACATGCACATGTAAAATAGGAAGTGTATCACTTTGCGGTAAGATCACACCTGTCCAATCATGTGAAAGTGCCATCATGTACCGCTGAGAAGAGCCACCGCACTGCCTCAGAGGAAGGGGTCGGGTGAGATGCAGGAAGGTAAATGAGTAACACTCTCTGGTGCTCTGGGGCCCAGTGTGACCAAGTTCATTAACTAGTAGCAGCCTTGACGGCTAGCACACTGTGACTCAGAGGGAGGACGGCACCCTGGTTCTTGCAGGGAGCTCCACCTCTATGTGCCCACTGCCAGTGGACCCTGAGCCGGCACCATGGAGAGAAGCCTGAGGAATGTCCTTGTGGTCTCCTTTGGATTCCTCCTCCTCTTCACAGCCTACGGAGGTCTGCAGAACCTGCAGGTAGGTGTGGACCTTGGACCATGACCTTGATCTCTAAGCTTGTCCTGCCTCCAGAGCCACAGGCAACAGATAGTGCAAGGCCATTTCTTTTGTCAATGCACCCTAGACTCTCTGCCCTGTGCCTCTGAATTCTCCAGAACAGACTGTGTTTTAATACAAAACCTGACAGCGTCAGTCCTACTTACATTTCCACGGGCTGTACACTGTTTGACCCTTGGACAAGCAGAGCCAGTGTCTCAAGAGAGTGTTTGAGAGGACCATTTGCCTTTGGTGGTCAAAAGGAGACACAAGAAAAATCCTGAATTCCATGGCTCCATGCCCCTGGCTTTGTGATCTGTGCAGAAATAACCATCTATCAAACCTGGTTAGACCTCATGGATTCCATGCTGTGAACCCGGGCAGAACCATCTTCCTTCTGAACTACTGATGGACTGCTTGCTCCTGAGTCCGAGTCATACAGAACCCAGTGGTTTCCAGAAGGCTCTGGTGCTGGTGCCGTGGACCTGGGGTGGAGTCGACCTGACTTCAAGTCTGATCTTTCACTGGTAATAGACCTTCAGAGAGTTCCAAGGACTGGCAGGAGGCAGGCCATCGCTGTCCCCGAGAGCAGTTTGCTCAGTGTTGCACCTTGTGGCCAGGGCTGTCATACAATGACACCGTTTTGGAACTTCTGGTGATGACCACAGTCTCCCATGGTTTGTCAGCCAGGTCAAGAAGTAGCCACCTACTGCATGCCCAGTATTGAACCAGAGTTCAGTACTGTTCCAGCGCTGCAGGGGGATCGGGAGAAGGGCCCTCTGCTTCCAGGCACAGGGAGGCCATCCAGCAGCTTCCCTTGGTGCTCCTCCCAAGCGCTGAGGCCGGCGGGTGTCCTCACCTCCACACTTTCAGGGAGCAGGGTGCCCGTCCTGCTGTTGAGAGGCTGCTGGCCTTACGCCACTGACCTGCCGTGTCCTTAGCACAGAGGGCCTGTTGCTAGGGTTGGGGACCTGAGGTGCCTTGAGCCCACAGGTCCTCGCACCCACACCACTCCCCTGCCTACTCCTCCCCCTCCTTGACAGGCCGGTCTTGTTCCCACAGAGCAGCCTCTACAGCGAGGACGGCATGGGGGTGGCGACGCTCGGCACGCTCTACGGCGCTGTCCTCCTGTCCTCCATGTTCCTTCCACCCATCCTCATCAAGAGATGTGGCTGCAAGTGGACCATTGTGGGCTCCATGTGCTGCTACGTGGCCTTCTCCCTGGGCAACTTCTACGCCAGCTGGTACCCGCCCTCCCGCCCACCACCTCCTGGTTTGCAGGACTCTGGCGGAACCTGACTGCTCCCTTCAGGTTCTGCAGGAGGCTGACTGGCAGCCTCCTCCCCACTTTCCCACCAGGACTTCCCTACCTTCCCGATGGCTCCCTCTCTTCCTCCTGACCTCCAATGCTGACCTCTCCCTGGGATCTGTCCATGGCCCTCAGCTTCCCTTGTACCCCAGGGGCTCCATGGCCCCAATAATGGCAGGAAGAACCTAATTCAGTTGAGGAGGGTGAGTCTGGGAGGCGTGGCCAGGACCAAGGGCAGGGATGCAGGCCACCCCTTGCCCTTTCTTGCAGGTTCACCTTGATCCCCACCTCCATCTTGCTGGGGCTGGGAGCGGCCCCCCTGTGGTCTGCTCAGTGCACCTACCTCACAGTCCTGGGGAACACGCATGCACAGGAAGTGGGCAAGCTCGGCGAGGACGTGGTGAACCAGTACTTCGGCATCTTCTTCCTCATCTTCCAGTCCTCTGGTGTGTGGGGCAACTTGATCTCCTCTCTGGTGTTTGGGCAGACTCCCACTCAAGGTAAGGGAAGAACAGGGTGTCCCTGGTGACCTCCAAGAGGGGAGGGCGGATAGCACATAGGCACTTGGCCTTGTTCCCAGAGGAGGCCCTCAGCTGGCCTCAGCTGCAGAGTCCCATGAGACCCTGCTCCTCCAAGGACAGTCAGGGTCTGAAGATCCATCTCCACACGTTGCCCCTCCCGGGGAGCAAGGGTCCATGGAGCCTGGCTTCCTTTGGGGGAACAGGTTTGCCTGACTATTTCCTGTGGAATTAGTCCACGGGCAGCTTTTTAAAGTTCTGTGGTCAGTCCTTCCTGTAACAAGAGGTGCGCTCATGGTGGAGCCTCCGTCACCTGCCTTAAGTGTCCCTTGCCCGGCGTGATGTGGAACGTGACTTGCACACCACCATGTGGAGGATCTCAGTCTGGCCAGAGGAGTTGGGCAGGAGCCGGCCCTGGGTGACAGGCTCTGGCCTCTTGCTGCTGTCGGGTTGACCCTGTCCTGCAGCCTGGCCCAGCTCCTGCTCTCCCAGGTAGAGCCCAGCTCTGGGAAGCTGTAGCCAAACCTCCTGCTCTTTCCAGAGCACCGTCATCACTGGCTACTGGCATCCCCACTGGGAAACCACAGGGGCTCACGTTCTTGCTGTCCCCCAGCAGGGAGGGCTACATCTGGGCCCTGGTGAGTGCAGCAGCAGGCACTGGACGTTCAGGCCAGGGAGCTGAGGGCAGGAACCCAGGGCACACATCCTCAGGGCCAGCGGGGTTTCCGCACCCACCGTCTGGTGCCCTCAGCTCTCACAGCCTTCCGTCCCTGTGCTGCACGTCTCGCCAGCCCAGACAGTGCTGCGAGGTCACTGTCACGAAGCCATGGAGACCACTGGACACCGACTGCGGTGCGTTAGGAGAGGGCAGGAAAAGTAGCCAGGCCCATGCTGCGTGTGCTCTTCCCTGCTCTTGGCAGAAAGCGTATTTGATCCTCTCCCTCCCTGATGAGGGGTCCTGAGATCAAGGTGTGCCTAAGGGTGAGCGTGCCCTGGTCCTTGTCAAACACGGCCGGGTCCTTCCACGTCCTGCCCCCATTCCCCCTGCGACGCCCAGGACTCTATCACCAGGACTCTCATAGGCTGTTTGCTCCTGACCCCACAGAGGCCATCCCAGAGGAGCACCTTGAGTCCTGTGGGGCCAACGACTGCCTGATGGCCACAGCGCCCACCAACAGCACCCACCGCCCCTCCCAGGAGCTGATCTACACACTGCTGGGCATCTACACCGGTACGTGTCCTTAGCCCTCAAAGGCCAAGCCCAGCCCCTTCCTGGGTTGAAGAGCACCATCCCAGCTCCTAAGTGGTCCGTTTCCATCCAGCACCCCTGCCCTGTGTGGTCTGGAGGTCCTCAGGGGCTTCTCTTTGGAAAGCAGGCCTGTGGGCCAGGGCTACCCTGCAGGGAGGCCGTGACATTTAAATCTCTTCTCATCCCCAGAGCCCCATGCACTGGCCGTCAGCCGCATTCCAACCAATTAAATCCCCAAGTCTGTTTCTAAGGCTCCCTAGCCACACTTGGCAAGCTCACTGGCCACAGCTAGCTCACTAGGGGAGCAGCTACCACAGACCCCATCCAGGGGACCAAGGCATGGAGGACCAAGTCCATCCAGGTGACCCTGAAAGGCCAGGAAGGGGTGACGGAGGTGCGACTGGGGGGGACACTATGGGCTGCCTGAGACAGGTGGTCAGACTGGTCGAGGCTACTGTGAAAGACCCAAGGACAAGGGCAGATCTGTTTCCTGGGCAGATTTTCATATCCACCTGATGTGGGGGTGCAGGAAAGCTGGGTGGTGACCAGACAGCAGGGAGCCACAACCCAGAGGAGCAGAGAGGGGCACAGGCAGCATGTGGACAGCGAAGACAAGACCAGGGATGTGTGTGCAGACACAGGTGTGGGGAGAAGTGGCTGAGGTCCACCAGCCTGGAGGCATTTGGCTTGATGGGGCAGGTGACCCTTCAGAGTGTAGAGGGGACCAGATACAGGAGAGGGCCTGGGGCATCTAGGGGCCAAGTTTGAAATCTCAGGAGGAGAGGAGTTTTTAGGGAGGAGGAAGCAGGAAGGACTTCAGGGAGGACGGTCCACAGCCTGGGCAACTCAGTGCTCACAGGCTGGCCAGGGCATGGGAGCCCCTGCAGAAGAGGGAAAAGCAGATGGGGAGTCGGCGCACGCCAGAGACAGAAGCAGCAGGGAGTGGGTGTGAGAGGGTCAGAGGACCAAGAGCCTGGAGGTTCAGGAGCACGGCTGGACAGCAGAGACTGGTGACCCTCCAAGGTGTCTGAGGCCAGATGGGTGGCTGGGACGGGGAGTGGAGGGTGTGGAGGGAGTCGGTGAGGAGCGGGCTGTGGCCTGCGCTTTCCAGTGGGTTCCCAGGTTCTGTGGGTCTGGTGCTGGGGACAGGGGTAGAGGTCAGCCAGGCCTGCGCTTTCCGCTTTCCCTGCATTTCCGTCCCTGTCCCTCACGGGAGCAGGTAGGCCCAGCTCACGGCAGCGTCCAGGCTGAGCTGAGATCACGTCCCTGCTCTGCACTCTCTAGTTGGACAACCAAGAGCAGAGACTCCCCTCCCCTTGGCTCCAGGACTCCAGACCAGGGGTGACCACCCTGAGAGGTGGATCTGGGAGTGGACATTAGGCTCCTGGCATCCCCTGGTCTCAAGAAACTGCTCGTACTGGTAACGCAGTGTTCACGGCAGCAGGTGGTAGCAGGATGTGGCCACAGGCCGAGTGCTGACTCAGATCTAGAGGAGTGGCACAGACCACAGGAGAGCCCCTCGGGACGTCTGTGGCTCGCAGGCCCTCCTTCCCTCCTGCCCTGCACGGTGGCACCCTCAGGCTATCCTTCAAGTCCTCCTTTGCCTTAGCCCCAGGTGCTGCTCATTAGGTACTTGGTACCTGCAGAGCACAGTGACTTGGGTGAGTAGTGACCTCAGGCTCTCTGAGCATTGTACTCAGGAAGAAGTTTCTTGCAGCCAATTTCTTTAGGGCGAGAGCGTTACCTGCACAACATCCCCCACCACCTTGAGGGAACTGGGTCACATGGTGTCTGCACACACCTGGCTCCTAACAAAGGGTGTGTGGCTTCCATATGCTGACCTGCCTCTCCGGAGCTCCCGTCTCCGCAGAGGAGAGGAAACCATGACTTCCACCTGATTCACACACAACCAGGCGACAGGCTTCCTCTGGGGGCCTGTTCAGCTGGGGATGCCAGGGAGCTCCCGTGCCCCACGACCAGCTGTCAGTTGGGCGAGTGATGAAGGGCCCTGGCATGACGGTGAGGGCTGGTCAGCTGGTAGCGCTCGGTGCGCCTCCCCGTGCCCCTTTACCATGACAGGGGAGGGGTGGCGAGGTCAGTGAGACGGAGGTCAACGGGAAGGAGTCCTTGAAAAGTGTTCTGAGGGCCAGCGGCGCCAGGAGGAAGGGAAAGACCAGACTCCCTCCATCCAGCCTGTGCCGCCTACACGGGGTCATCCCTGTTGCCAGAAAGCCCAGCACCCGCTGGAGTCACAGGGACTCTGTGGAGAGACACCACCTGCAGCAGCTTGGGCCCACCCAGAGCAGAGCTGAGGCACAGGTGGACGGGCCAGAGGCGGGCGGGGAGGAGGGGACTCGCTGGCTCCTGAGGCCCAGCACCTGGGGGTCCAGGATGCTCCCTCAGAGCAGATCCATCCCTGTTAGAAACAGCGGTTTACACAGCAGCCCATTGAGGAGGTTCAGATAAAGGGCTGTGCAGACCCTCGGCCCCGCCCTCGGCCCCGCCCTCGGCCCCGCCCTCAGCCCCGCCCCTCAGCCCCGCCCCTCAGCCCCGCCCCTCAGCCCCGCCCCTCAGCCCCGCCCCTCAGCCCCGCCCCTCAGCCCCGCCCCTCAGCCCCGCCCCTCAGCCCCGCCCCTCAGCCCCGCCCCTCAGCCCCGCCCCTCAGCCCCGCCCCTCAGCCCCGCCCCTCAGCCCCGCCCCTCAGCCCCGCCCCTCAGCCCCGCCCCTCAGCCCCGCCCCTCAGCCCCGCCCCTCAGCCCCGCCCCTCAGCCCCGCCCCTCAGCCCCGCCCCTCAGCCCCGCCCCTCAGCCCCGCCCCTCAGCCCCGCCCCTCAGCCCCAGTCTGTTTCTCTCCAGTCCTTCAGGGCACATAGGGACTAAATCCTCATGTCCCCCTTGCTGAGCACGCATGGTCAGCACCTGGCTCAGCGCTGGCTTGGTCTCCTCTTTACTGATCTTGGTGGCCTCTTCCACCTGGGAATAGAGTTCTGTCCTTGTCCCCTGCAGCGAACGTGACCCACTGTGATGGCATCCACTCCATTTAACCAGTTCCCACCAAAGTATTTTAGGCAAAAGATTCAAAATAAACCGGAGTGTAGCACATGGTACCCTGATGGGACTTGTTTTCCTAAAAAGTCTGCTGTCGGTGGACATGGCTGCAGGGATTCAGGCAGACGGTGGCCGTGGCCCCTGAGTGCGTCTGGGGTCTCTCCAGCTGTTGTGTTCCTGTGCCCATGAGGACAGTGCGGGTCCATGGCAGGTTCCCCGTGGAAGCCTGGAGGCCCCACGTTGACCAGGGGCCACACGTGTGTCCGTGTGGCTGGGCACGTGGGGTCCCGGCTTGGCTGAGGTCTGGTGTGTCTGACGGCACCTGCATCTGGACTGGGAGAACCTGTGGGGAGGCAGGAAGCGGCTGGGTGAGTCCTGTCCACACTGAAGCTCCCTGCCCCTCTGCCCCTTTCAGGGATTGGCGTCCTGGCCATCCTGCTGACAGCCGTGTTTCTGGAAGCCACAGAGGACAGTGGATCCCAGAACGAGGCCGAGACGAAGCCGCCACGCCTTGGGTCCACCTTATTGTCAACCTTCAAGCTCTTCAGGGACAAGCGCCTGTGCCTCCTGACCCTGCTGCCCATGTACAGTGGACTGCAGCAGGGGTTCCTCTCTGGGGAGTACACCAGGGTAGGCCCCGCAGCCGTCCTGCAGTCACCGCCCGACTGGTGCCCCTCCCCGTCTGCACCTGAAGGGACACAGGGTCCCAGGGCCACCTGCCCAGGCCCAGGGTGGGAACAGCCCACAGAGGCCCTGGCAGGGATGAGTGTGTGACTCAGGACACCAGCCCCAGTACCTTCAGACCCACAGTCCCTCTCAGGTCCCGGGTGGGAGTTGACAGCCCTGTCCCCACCACACTCTGACCATTATGGAACCTTGAGAGGGCCACAGGTCAAGGCTGGACTGGCCAGTCTGGGTCACCTAGGCCTGCCCTCCGAGGCGTGGTCCCCCTGCCTCATTCCCACCACCCTGGCTCCCTGGCCGAGCTGCCTACCAGCACCATGTGGGGCAGCTGCCCATTGACTGAATTTCAGGTCAAGGACCAGCTTCCTTGAGGGACGAGTGTGCCCCATGAACTGTCTGGTGTGGTGAATTGCGTGGGTCAGTGCTCTACGGAGGGCAGTCTCCAGTGTGGAGGGAGGGTCTCGAAGGTTCCAAAGAGGCAAACAGGACGACCCAAAGTCCACTTGGCCTTTGGACACCCCAAAGCCATCAGGGCTGTCTGTACCCCAGCCCAGGTGAGCAGTCTCCATGTGGGCTGCCGTCAGCCCGGCCCTTCTCCTGGGGTCTGCCTTGGTCCCGCCCAGGATGGCAGTGTGTGCTGAGGGTGCCCAGGGACTTCCTATGACTGGCAGGGCAGCGTCTCAGCTCCTGGCCTCTCCTGCTGGTCCTCCCCTTTTCAAACCATCATCTTCTGTCTTTAGGGCCAGTAGGAAGTGATGGGGTTGGTGGACGATTGTCCCTCCCAGTGCCGTGGGTCAATGCCTAGACGGTGACACAGGGCACAGATTGCAGGGAGGACTCCACGTAGAAGTCTGTCCACTCGCTCTCTTTTCAGCTGTGACCCTGGGGGGATGTCCCTACAGTCACGAGTGTCGTCCCCAGTGCTGGGCCTGGAGAAGGGAGTGTGCCTGCCGTCCCAGGGCCAGTGGTTCTCAGCAGCACAGGGAGTTGGGGCTGGAGCCGCGGCGGAGCGCGGGCCCTGCTGACGGCCCCTGTGCTTCCTGCAGTCCTTCGTCACCTGCGTCCTGGGCATCCAGTTCGTGGGCTACGTGATGATCTGCTTCTCGGCGTCCACCGCGCTCTGCTCTCTCTTGTTTGGGAGGCTCTCCCACTACACGGGCAGGAGGGCCATCTACGTGCTGGGTAGGTGCCCCCTCCCAGTTCGGCAGTGGAGGGGGGACAGCTCAGAGTGGGCGTGGGGACTGACGGCACAGGTGCCACCCAGTGGCTCGGAGGCCAAGGAGTCTGTAGAACATCTGACCAGGGGCCCTAGGCTCACCCTCATGAGAAGCCCCTCTGCGGTCACTGAGTCTAAGTCCCCTCAGCTTAGGAGCCTCCCGAGGTCCAGAGAAGACGGCCCACCACCCCCAGGCTGAGGCGGCTGCAGTCCAGGGGTCAGGTTCTCCGAGGCGGGTTTGGAGCCCAGAGGTCCACCCTGATCAGGTGGCACGATGCCCCAGCTGCTCATAGACCTGCGGTCCCCTCACACTGTGTGTCGGCCAAGCAGGGGGCAGAGGAGGAAATGTGGCCCCTCTGCTGGGGTCTTGTTAGACCAGGACGCAAGAAAAGACCACTGACTCCAATTAAATTCAAATTAAAGCAAGCTTATTATTTCGACCGGCCGGGCTGCCTTTCCCTCCCAAAACGGCGGGAACAAGACAGCCCCGAGGCTTCTTTGTGGCCCAGTTTTATAGCCCAAAAAGTTACACAAAGGGGGGGTTACAGATAACAACACTCTGAGGAGCATAACACAAGTTTACATTTTGCTGGCCCTGGCATCAGAATTTATGGAGATCTTAGAGACTCAGAGAGGGTCATTGTCCGGCCAGGGAAGGCCAGAATTTATGAGGCGTCACTAAGGTTTAGGAAAGGGTTGTTATCTGGTCAGGGAAAACCGGACCTGGGTGAGTTCAGGGCACGGGCAGGCATTCCAAGTAGGTTCAGAATTTGCAGTAATTTATAGTAAAGCCGAAATTATCTTTTCATGGTTTTATGGCGAGATGCCCAATTTTAAGAAAGGTTGGGTCTATCAGTCTGAGTGCTCACGGCACGGCCTGTCCTGCCCCTCCCTCTGTCCCAGGTGCAGCCACCCACCTCTCCTGCATCGTGGCCCTCCTGCTGTGGCGTCCACGCTCCTCCCAGATGGCAGTGTTCTTCCTGCTCCCCGGCCTGTGGGGCATGGGGGACGCTGTCTGGCAGACGCAGAACAACGGTGAGTGACCAGAGCCCAGCCTCTCGGCCCCCTGGCTCAGTCACTGGGCAGATGGCAGGGGAGTGGGCAGCCCCTGGTGTGGCCGCCAGACCCCAGCCAGCCCAAGGCTCCATCAGAGGCCAGGTGCTTGCCTGGGGGAAGGGAGAGGGAGCCCGGGCTGTGAGGGCTTCGCCCCAAGCTCTGGGTCTGCAGTGTGTTCTCTGAGTGTCTGTTCAGGTCCATCTGTGCGGGGTGAGGCCACCTGCATGGCCTGGTGGTCCCTGGGTGACCAGCAGCTGAGCACAGAGAGGGAGGAGGAGAGAGGCCAGTGGGGTTCAGGGAGTGGGCCAGATACAGGCAGCAGACCACAGCATGGGTGACCTTGAGCTGAGGGACGCGAGGCCACGGGAAACGGTGAGGCAGACACTGGTGGTCCCCCGGCACAGAGATGGGACAGGACCAGAATGCCAAGGAGAGGTGAGCGGGTCCAGGTGCAGCCCCACCAAGCTGTCCCCAGGGACCCCTGATGTACTTGGAGGACTAGTGACAGGGTCCAGGTGCAGCCCCACTGAGCTGTCCCCAGGGACCCCTGATGTACTTGGAGGACTGGTGACAGGGTCCAGGTGCAGCCCCACTGAGCTGTCCCCAGGGACCCCTGATGTACTTGGAGGACTAGTGACAGGGTCCAGGTGCAGCCCCACTGAGCTGTCCCCAGGGACCCCTGATGCACTTGGAGGACTGGTGACAGAGAGGAAGTTGAACACCCATGATGATGGCAGGAGTCACAGGCCTAAGTCCTCATGCATTTCGGTGGCAGGACCTGGGTCGGGGGAAGCAGCGTGGAGAGCAGGCATTTAACCCAGCCCCCACCCCCACGGTGTGGAGGGGGCCCTGACCCAGGCAGAGGGGCCCTGACCCAGGCAGAGGGGCCCTGACCCAGGCAGAGGGGCCCTGACCCAGGCAGTGGGGCCCTGACCCAGGCAGTGGGGCCCTGACCCAGGCAGAGGGGCCCTGACCCAGGCAGAGGGGCCCTGACCCAGGCAGAGGGGCCCTGACCCAGGCAGAGGGGCCCTGACCCAGTCAGTGGAGCTGGCGAGGCTCCCGGGGAAGTGGCAGCAGAGGTCAGGGGTGTGGGCCTCTGTGTAGTTGGATGGCTGTGCTTCCTGCAGAGAGAGTGAGCAGGTTTGCAGGGAGGGCACTTGGGAGAGCAGGAAGCAGATGTTCTGTAGGCAATGGGGGTGGGAGCAGGGGTGTGCGTCTGGCTGTGCCTGAAAAGGGCAGGGATCCCTCTGGCCTGCATTCCACCCCAGGGAAGGAGGGTGCCCCAGCCAAGCAGACAGCACTGTGTCTGGCAGGTCTTGCAGTGCCGGGATCACAGGGCCCCTTGGAGGGACATGGCTCAGAAAAGCCCTGTCAAGGGAAGACCTTGAGATGGCACTGTTCCACCCTTCCCCAGGAGACACTCGGGGATTAGAAATTCAATAAAGAAAATCTGCAAACCAGCTCACCCCAGTGTGCCAGGTAGGGGAGGGCTTTCCCCGACACCTGGAATAAAAGTACACAGTCCCCTCAGATCCTGGACTGGACCCCAGGACAGGTCCTTTCCCATGACCCAAATGTGCTTCCTGTTCACGGAGCAGCTGGCAAAGCTGCTGAGATCACCCCCAGCCCTGGGCTGCGGAGCTGGTCTCCTGACCCTCCCTGTGACCTCAGTGGAGGGAGTGGCTTTGGTGAAACCTGCACCACAGAGACAAATGGGATTCACTGAGTGACATAATCATGTCACCTCTAAATTTTTAAATTTTTACTTTGAGACAGGGTCTCCGTAGGTTGCTCACAGCCTCTCTAGGTGGCCGAGGCTGCTGTGAACCTACAATCCCCCTGTTTCAGCCTCCTGAGCCACTGGGATTACAGGCATGTGCCACCACACCTGGCAGGAGCATCCTCTAACATACTTCTGCACTCCAAGTCAACAAGGAACTGGCTAAATAGCTCCACAGCTTCCATACAGTCATCCCTAGATGTGTAACAGGATTGTAATGAGAATGTTTGCATTTTTCCTCCCTGAGGCACACAGACAATTGTGTGAATTCCTTTCTTTATATTGACATAGAACATACTCTCAGGGAAAAAAAAAAGTCTGTCAAAATTGGGCAAAGTTACCTAAGAGCCCAGGCATAACAAATGCTGAAGTCCAGTGAGTGACTAGAACAAGGGACCCTTGGATAAGGGGCAGTTTCAGATGGAATGACTTCTGCATTTTGTAGTAGGGTACATTGTTTTCTTTCCCAAAGACATAACTCCTAGGGGGAGAACAGTTATTCTCATGTGCTTGGTGATCTCTCCTGGAGTGTGTTTGCAGTTAGCTGTCTTGGCCAGGAGAGGCATTTTAACTGTGGGTCTCTGCTGCTGGCTCCCCTGAGCTCCCCTGAGCTCCCGGACCTTGCACTACACTAGAAGGCACAGCCCCACATCCAGGTGTGCATAGCCATATTCCCAGCATCTCAGGAGGCTGAGGCAGGAGGATCACAAGCTCAAGTCAGCCTCAGCATCTTAGCCTCACCCTGTCACAGGGCTTGGGAAGAGCCAACTTCTCCATGCTGGTGGGGACTCCCCTCTGCTTGGGAATATCAGGAAATGGGGAGGAGCAGGGGGGAAGGGGAGGGCTGGCAGAGACTAGAATGTGTCCAGGCAGGAGGAGGAGGAAGGTGTCTAGTCTGTCAGGATGGCCTCGTGCATACTGAGAAGGCTGCAGTGGCAGCTCAGGGGCTCAGGGTGGTCTTTGTGAAGAGGGTGGGAGAAGCAGCAGGCTGGGCAGAGCTGGACAGTGACCTGGAGACACTAGGGCAGGTCCTCATGTCATCTTATAAGCTGGCCTCCCAGAGGCACCTGCTCCTCTGTCCTGTCCCAGAGATGGATTCTAGCAGACCTCATGTAGGTGTGTCCAACATCACACCAGAGGGACAGGAAGCTGAGTGACCGACTTTCATCTACAACTTTTATCAGACTGCATGAGTTTGCAGCAGCTGCCAGGCCACCGTGCAGCCAGGGGACTTGCAGCACTCACATTTGTGGGGGCCTGAGTTCATGGCCAGTGTGGTCAGGGCTGCTGCCCGCTGAGGCCTCCCTCCCCGTGTCCTCAGAGTGACACTTCTGGGAGTCTGTGGCCTGAGTTCCTCTGCTGTAAGGACACTGCCCACATCTGATGAGGGCCACCTAGATGGTCTCACTGAACTTAGTGATCCCTGCCCAGACCCTGTCTCCAAACAGGGGCCCATTCTGAGCTACTTGGGTTAGGACTTCAAAATAAGGATCCTGGGAGAGGTCATGTGGTCCCAGCCCTGTGAAGACAACTTGGTCTGAATCCACCTAGGAAGGCCGTGTTGATCTACACCAATCCCGTGGGACCTTTAATCAACACCAGTCCTGTGAGGACACTTTATCCCAGTCCAGGGAGGCCGCGGTACTCCGTCCCAGTCCTCTGCAGCCTTTATAATCGGCACCCTCCCTGTGAGGACCGTCCTGTCCACGGGAGCACCTTCACTAGGCAAAGGGGCCTTCCACCCTGTGTCTGCTGGTTGAATTCTTGTGCTCTAAGTTCTCAGGATAACCCCCAGATATGTCTACTCCTGGGTGACAATTAAGAATAAAAACATGCCAGGCGTGGTGGCGCACCTCTGTAATCCCTGTGGCTTGAGAGGCCGAGGCAGGAGGATCGCAAGTTCAAAGGCAGCCTCAGCAGAAGCGAGGTGTTTAGCAACTCAGTGAGACCCTGTGTCTAAATAGAATCAAAATAGGGCTGGGAAGTGGCTCAGGGGTTGAGTGTCCCAGAGTTCAATCCCTGGTTACCTCCCTCCAAAAAAATAAAATAAAACTTTCATAAAATAAATAAATAAAAAAAAAACACTTGTTAAGAAAAAGAGTGACTTAAAGGGGAAAATCCTCCAAGGATTGGAATGAAAATCCCAGATGTAGGGGTAGCCTTACTGCTGCCCTCTGAAAACTCAGCGTCTCGGTCCTGGGCTTGGCCAGCTCCTCAGCAGCTTCCCAGAAGGTCCCCAAGTGAAGCAGCCAGGCTGGGCCCGGCCTCGCCGGCTCCTGGCTGGGGACGGTGCTGTCCCTGGCCAGGCCTGGCTGTGCAGCCCCTCTGTCGGCTGGGGTTCCTGGTCCACAGGGAGGGCTGGTTGGAAAGTCCAGTTCTGCTGAGGGGACTGGGCAGCGGCAGAGCGCTCTGTCCCCGACGTCCTCTGGGCGCTGGGTCTGCGCAGGTTCTCACGCCGCCTCCTCCCCTTGCAGCTCTCTTTGGCACCCTGTTCGAGAGGAACAAGGAAGCGGCTTTCGCCAGTTATCGCATGTGGGAGGCCCTGGGCTTCGTCGCCGCCTTCGGCTACAGCTCCTTCCTCTGTGTCAGCGTCAAGCTCTACATCCTGCTGGGCGTCCTGGCGGTGGCCATGGTCTCCTACGGGACTGTCGAGTACCTGGAATCCAGGAGCCCGGTCAAGACCCTCACGGCCACACAGACCAGCCAAGCAGTGGAGGAAGAGACGGGGACAGCCATGTGACAGCAGTGGGCCACGGTGAGGGACTTCCACCACCCGAATTCCAAAGGGGTGCGAAGAGCCGGCTGAACGCTGGGAGGCAGCCTCCTGAGCCCACAGGGGACTCCACACTCACCTGGCAGATTCGGGACTTGCTTCCTGTCCGATGCTTATCTCCCAGAGGCTTCACACCATCAGGAACCGGGGCCGCCCTGAACAGGGCCGTGCACACCCCTCGACGTCCCGAGTAAAGAGGTGCTGGACTGCATGGCACCTGCAGTGCCAGGGGTTCTGACCTCCGCCTGGATAGAAAGTGCAGCTCTGGGAGTGGGTGCCCCCTGATGGGGTTGAATCACACCCCCGTGGGTTGTCGGCCTATCCTTTGCCCTTTTGTGGATAGAATGCTCCATGGGTTAGCCCCCCCCCATTAATAAAACCCGGGTTTGAGGCAGGCTCCCTCTGTCTTGCCTGTCTTGCCTCCTTGGTGGGAGCTGGGTCAGAGAGGCCATCACTGAACCCAAAGAAAGAGGTATTTCTCTGTCATTGCGTCGTGCCAGCCCAGTTCACCTGCAGGACCCTGACTGTTTAGTCGCGTGTTGTGACCATCAGGGAAGTGACTGGGCGTGCTGCAGACCAGCAGAATCATCCAGAATGCCTCCCACTGGGCAGGGACAGAGGACCTTGCCACGCCTGAGCTGGGCACACAGGTGCCTGTCACTACTTCCTGGGTGCACTGTCCCTTACGTGTCTCCTCCTTGTTGCGGGCAATGCTGTCCACACTCTCTCTACACTGTCCTTCTTGGTCCCAGGGGCTCTGTGTCCTTTCACCTCTGCCCAGGCCCTCTTCCTGCCCCCTGGAGTTTGTGCCCGGCTCCAGGTGCCCTCTGGGCAGGCGGCTCACCACGCCATCACACACTGTTGGCAGGAGCGCCTCCAGTGGAACTCGGCCTCCCAGCGTGGAGCGTGCCCTCCGGCAGCTGCCCCACCGTGGCCAGGAGAGAAGGCCATCCCAGAGCCCTGATGCGTTCCAGCCACGGGCTCCCTGCATCCATGGTCCCTCCCCAGTGCTCCCTGAGCCCCGTGACAGACAGTGGCCTCTGTCTGCAGATGAGACAAGGGCAGATGCTGGGGTGGACCTTCCTTCTCCAGCCAGCACTGGACAAGAGGGCACAGGCAGATAAATATACCCTGCACCGCCACGCAGGACGCTCCTGGCCCCTGGAGTGTCACTCTGCCCCAAGCTGAGCCTGGCATCTCCCCCAGCAGACTTCCCCGTGTCCCTCGTGTCCAGGACGCAGTGCCCTTCCTGCCGGCTCCAGCTCAGCCTGGCTGTGCCATGTGCAGTGAGCCGTGGTTCCGCTCTCCTCCGGCCCGTGGGGGCGCCTCGCGCTCCCTGCTCCCGGCAGGCACCTCTGCTCACTTCCTGCCGCTGTCCTCAGTGGTCTCACACCTTCCATTTTTCCTGCCACCTGGGCTACTAGACAAGAGGACTGTGCTATAGCCCAAGCCCCCGGAGGGCTCTCCTGTCCACAGCTCACCGTCTGGACTCCTGCCCAGGAAGCACCAGGTCCTGAGTGATCAGATGCCCCCTTAGGCCAAATCCGGCCAAACCTCATCCTCAGAATTTCTAGACATTTCTTCCTTCCCTCCCAGCACCTTTGCTCTCCCCTTTCAGCCACCCCTCGCAGGCCCCCCACGCACCCTTATTTGTAAGGTCCCTGACTGACCGTGGCTCCTCCACATGGAGCTTGGGTCACTGCAAAGAGCCCAACCTGGCAGCCCCGACTTGTTTAATCCTCACCCAAGGGAGGCTCGAGGGGCCCACAGACACGCCGATGCTCTGGGCGGCCTGTCGTGAGCTGGAGTGAGCCACCTGGGTGGACAGAGGCTTAGAGGATGAAGCCGAGAGGGTCAGTCCTGCTGCTGGAGGCCACCCCCCACTCTCCCTGAGCCTGGGGTGGTGCTGGACAGTGCTCCCTCCCACACACTTCACTCAGTGACCCAGGGTGGACATTGGAAAACCAGGAGGAGATATGCAGAGAGGCCCAGTCTCCAACAGCAGACACAGACCCATGTCCCCAGTCACAGAGCAGGCCAGTGTCTCCAGCCTGCCTTGCCAGGTGTTCCCGAGACAGAGTTGCTGTAACTGGTCTCCCTGAAGGTTGCAGAACATCAGAGGTCTGGTGAGACCCCCAGCTCCTCATCCTGTGTTGCAGCTACTGACACGGTCGGGAAACGTGTCACTCTTGTGGTGGAAGCCAGGCCACCTTGGAGCCACTGACCCCAAGCATGTGCCACTGGCCACCTGCAGCCACATCTGTGGGGAGCTGGTGGCTGGCCACACAGGGGCTCTGCACCCTGCTCCTGTCCACTGGACACTGATCACCCTCTGTGGGCTCCGGCTCCCCTGTCTGGGGCACCGGACCTGTCTGCTGGCTTCACCCTTAGTAACCTTTAGTTCAGATGTGTGTGTGGCTGTGCCAAGCACCCTGGTGAGAGCCTGGAAGAAGGACACTAACCAGCCCTAGCGGTGAAGGATGGGTGCTGTGTCCCAGGCCACCCAGGGCTGCCTACCCAGCAGAGCCCAGGGAGGGCTGAACTCTGATGGACTTTCAAGGTAACCCTTTAATCTTGCTCGGGGTTTCCCTGTAAAGTGGGATTCTCCCTATGCCAGAAGGAGTGATGGAAGCCGTGTGTACGCAGTGGTAAAGCACTGGACTAGCACACCTGAGGTTCGAACCCCAGCACCACTTAAAAAATAGATGAAATAAGGTATTGTGTCCATCTACACCTTAAAATATTTTTTAAAAAATGCACTACATTTTTGTGAACCCCTCAAGCCATGAAATTCTTACAAGCTTTGACTGGGTTTGGGGTATCCACTGTAAATCTTCATGGCCCAAGTCCCAGGGCTCAGCAACACATGCACACCATTGGTACTTGCTCAACGTAATTAATGAAGGCAAGATGTACAACAATATTTTGTGTCACAATATATTAAACATTTTCCAAAAACTGAAGATGTGTCTAAAAGGAAATAAATCTGGAAAAAAACAAAGTTAAGGGCACATAAGAAAGGAAAAGGCAAGTGTTGACGATCTGGGCCATGGCTTCGGCTAGTCTGTGGTCATGCCATGGGCTGAGGTTGGCTCAAGGTCACCGGCCTCCAAGGCCAAGACAGAAGCCTGGGTCACATGAGAGCCATTATTTGACAAAAGGCTGCATACCAGCATTTTAAAAGAAGTTGATGTCCAGGTACTATCCTGTGATGGGGCCTAGCCCCAAAGAGGAACCAGCAGGGCAGCCCTGTCCTGGAGGATGGCTGAGTCTGTTTCTAAGGCAGTGTGATGAGAACTCGGGGCCCTCACGGGGTGCAACTGTGAACACGCGTGAGCAAGACCAGCTCAAGGCCAGCTCACCAGGCCTGGGCGGAGCTTACGGGGGGCTGGGCTTGGTCATTTCCTGCTGCCTCCCCAGGAGCCTGGAGCCTGCTTCTCCTGGGCCTCCACTTCCTGGCTCCATAAAGCCACTCAACCTGTGTCATTGACACAGTGAGGTAAAGTGCTCCCAGTAGTTTACTGTAGTGACAGAGATGCTGGCAAAATAATGCAAAATAAAAATTAGAGAAGGCAGCGGCCTCCACAAGTTCTATAGTCTCATGTCCAACTCAAGAACAAGAGATTCGTTTCTTCCACACCCATTTCCAGGCCTGAGTCAAAACGACTCTCATCGTGGGGCTCTGAGTCCAGCCACTCCAGAACATTCTCCGACCCCACAGAACTCCTGAATCGGGCTGGGGGCGGCACCTCTGCTCTTGGACTCCTTCCCCTGGGTTTAGACCCTGGAAGGGGCAGGGAATCCAGAAAGCTGCACGTCTGCTGGAAGGTGAGCCTGAAGGGCGGCCAGTCAAGGGGCCAGCCCACCCCAGGCCCTGAGGCCCTGGAGGACTGCACCCTGTCAGGTCCCAGGCCCATTATGGGTGCCCCCTGGTGGGCAGGGAAGTCTCTCAGAGAACCCGGACCTGCTGGCCCGACCCGGTGGGTTGGGTTTGTTTTGTGTGGGTGTTTGAGAACTGGGATAGAACCCCGGTGCACGGAACCACTGAGCTCCGTCCCAGCCCTTTTGACTTATTTATAGTTTAAATCATGAGACGGGGTGACCCAGTTGCCTTGGGCCTTGCTAAATCGCCTTTGCAATCGCACAATGGCCTAGGACCAGAATCAGGGCTGAAATGCAGCTGTTTGCTCTGAGGTCCTGACCACGTGGGCAGAGTTGGTGACCCCCCTCTGAGTCCCCTCCCATTTTTTAGACTTTGACTAGAGCTTTAGAGATCCCAAGGACCTGCTTGGATCTGTTCTTCCCAAAGCATCCACCCAGCTGCCCGCTGGTTGAGCCCTTGAAGTCTCCCTGTTCTCATGTGTGCGCCCTCCCCAGCAGCTGCATTGTGACATGCTGAGGGACCCTGAGCAGCCTCATGAGTCCTCCCCGTGCCTGCAGAGGTGGCTTGGCTGGACGTCAGTGCTCCGAGGGCCTGCCCCCAGCGGTAGGCCAGGCCCGCAGGGAGCACACCTGAGACTCCCTTGGCCTCTCCTCCACCCCCGCTGCCCCACGCAGTCCCTGCAAAGCCCAGAGCCAGCTGATCTGGGACCCTCTGTCTGTCCTCTCTGGGGTGGGGGGACCCGGTGGCACAGACAGTGCCCCATCTTCCCAGTGTTCCTGAAGCTTCCTGCCCAGGCCAACCCACTTCAAAGCCCTCTAATCCGCCGTCTTCAGACGGACCCTCACCCTCCTCGCCACCTCCAGGCAGAGAGCGCGTCCTGCCCCAGCCTTGCAGCCCCTCTGACCCGACATGGCTAGGGAGTCAGGAGTCCTGAGAGCGTCACCACAGCGAGCAGAAGCTGCTCCAGACTGGAGCCCCTTGGTGATGGGCCAGACGCAGGTCTTCCACGGCCACATGGATGTGGGAAAGTGCCTGCAGCTGTGAGGGACTTTACGTGTGGTGGCAGGGCTGTGTGTGACTTTATGTGGTGGCAGGGCTGTGTGTGACTTTATGTGGTGGCAGGGCTGAGGGACTTCACGTGTGGTGGCTGGGCTGAGGGACTTCACGTGTGGGGGCAGGGCTGAGGGACTTCACGTGTGGGGGCAGGGCTGTGTGTGACTTTATGTGGTGGCAGGGCTGAGGGACTTCACGTGTGGGGGCAGGGCTGAGGGACTTCACGTGTGGGGGCAGGGCTGAGGGACTTCACGTGTGGGGGCAGGGCTGAGGGACTTCACGTGTGGGGGCAGGGCTGAGGGACTTCACGTGTGGGGGCAGGGCTGTGTGTGACTTTATGTGGTGGCAGGGCTGAGGGACTTCACGTGTGGGGGCAGGGCTGTGTGTGACTTTATGTGGTGGCAGGGCTGAGGGACTTCACGTGTGGTGGCTGGGCTGAGGGACTTCACGTGTGGGGGCAGGGCTGTGTGTGACTTTATGTGGTGGCAGGGCTGAGGGACTTCACGTGTGGGGGCAGGGCTGTGTGTGAGACTTTATGTGGGGGCAGGGCTGAGGGACTTCACGTGTGGTGGCAGGGCTGAGGGACTTCACGTGTGGGGGCAGGGCTGTGTGTGACTTTATGTGGTGGCAGGGCTGAGGGACTTCACGTGTGGGGGCAGGGCTGAGGGACTTCACGTGTGGTGGCTGGGCTGAGGGACTTCACGTGTGGGGGCAGGGCTGTGTGTGACTTTATGTGGGGGCAGGGCTGAGGGACTTCACGTGTGGGGGCAGGGCTGAGGGACTTCACGTGTGGGGGCAGGGCTGTGTGTGACTTTATGTGGGGGCAGGGCTGAGGGACTTCACGTGTGGGGGCAGGGCTGAGGGACTTCACGTGTGGGGGCAGGGCTGTGTGTGACTTTATGTGGGGGCAGGGCTGAGGGACTTCACGTGTGGGGGCAGGGCTGAGGGACTTCACGTGTGGGGGCAGGGCTGTGTGTGACTTTATGTGGGGGCAGGGCTGAGGGACTTCACGTGTGGTGGCAGGGCTGAGGGACTTCACGTGTGGTGGCAGGGCTGAGGGACTTCACGTGTGGTGGCAGGGCTGAGGGACTCTATGTGTGGTGGCAGGGCTGTGTGTGACTTTATGTGGTGGCAGGGCTGAGGGACTTCACGTGTGGGGGCAGGGCTGTGTGTGACTTTATGTGGTGGCAGGGCTGAGGGACTTCACGTGTGGGGGCAGGGCTGAGGGACTTCACATGTGGTGGCAGGGCTGAGGGACTTCACGTGTGGTGGCAGGGCTGAGGGACTTCATGTGTGGTGGCAGGGCTGAGGGACTTCACGTGTGGGGGCAGGGCTGAGGGACTTCACGTGTGGGGGCAGGGCTGTGTGTGACTTTATGTGGTGGCAGGGCTGAGGGACTTCACGTGTGGGGGCAGGGCTGTGTGTGACTTTATGTGGTGGCAGGGCTGAGGGACTTCACGTGTGGGGGCAGGGCTGAGGGACTTCACATGTGGTGGCAGGGCTGAGGGACTCTATGTGTGGGGGCAGGGCTGAGGGACTTCACGTGTGGGGGCAGGGCTGAGGGACTTCACGTGTGGGGGCAGGGCTGAGGGACTTCACGTGTGGGGGCAGGGCTGTGTGTGACTTTATGTGGTGGCAGGGCCGAGGGACTTCACGTGTGGGGGCAGGGCCGAGGGACTTCACGTGTGGGGGCAGGGCTGAGGGACTTCACGTGTGGGGGCAGGGCCGAGGGACTTCACGTGTGGGGGCAGGGCCGAGGGACTTCACGTGTGGGGGCAGGGCCGAGGGACTTCACGTGTGGGGGCAGGGCTGAGGGACTTCACGTGTGGGGGCAGGGCTGTGTGTGACTTTATGTGGTGGCAGGGCTGAGGGACTTCACGTGTGGGGGCAGGGCTGAGGGACTTCACGTGTGGTGGCAGGGCTGTGTGTGACTCTTGCACAGGGACATTTGCCATTTGGACCCTTTCCCCATGACAGCACTGGACACTGTACTTCATGACTGTGTAGAGGACAGTGAGTCCAGTCTGGACCAGGTTCCTGTTTTCTCTTTGATCTTAGAAGTCATTAAAGCATTGTCCTGGGTCCCTGTGGCATGTGGCCCCCGAGTGCTGGGCTTCTTGTGCCTGATGGGAAAGTCTGTCCTGGGGTTCCACCCAGGTCTCCAGGGAGTAGCTCTGGGGTTTTGACAGTGATGGTCCCATGTGGCCAAGACTGAGGGAAGATGAGGGACGCGTCAGCGTGCACACAGGGTCCCCCCATCCCCGTCGGTCCTCCCCGCGCTCCTCAGTGTTGCCTGTTGGAGACTTTCTAAGTGTGTGCGGATTCATCTGGCTCCTGTGGCTCAGCACGGCACTGAGAGACCTGCCCATGTCACACGTAGCACAGGCTCTTGTTGAAACCCTTCTGGGCCATGTTCCATTGTGTGACACAGAGAACTTTGTCCGCAGACATTTGAGTTGAGTAGGAGGGTTCTGTGAACAAGTCTGCTGTGCACACCCTTGTACATGGATCTTAGTGGGCAGACATGCTCGTGGCTCTTGGGCTTATACATAGAAAATACGTGAAGTGGGTATTTTCAATGTCTTTTCAGAATTGGAGTGAAGACTGTTTCCAAAGCAAGGTTGAAGATATTTACTCTCCCTTTTCCTGAGATTTGATCTTTTAGGATCTGTTCTGCCAGGGGTGGTAATGGTCACTGAACCAGGCTCTGCAGTCTCAGAGTGTGGTCCTAGGACCAGTGGTGTCAGGGAAATACGGGAAATCATGACACTGGGAAGACACAAGCAGACTGGGAGGCGTGGAAATGCGAGATCTATCCAGCCAGTGCTGGCTCAGGGGCGTCTTTTCCAAAGGCAGAGCACGGCCCTCTGTTCTCAGGACTCTCACGGTGCGGACTCCTGGGTTCCCAGACTTTCTCCTGCGAGTCTCCTTGCCGTCCCCCCTTTTCCAGCAGCTCTGCTTCCTGCCGTAGCGGCTGAGCCGCCTGATGGCAGACCACAGCCCAGGTGCTCTCCGCTATCAACACAGGTAGAGCAGGTGCCTTAGGAAGGAGTTGTGCGTCCTTTCCCACCTCTGGATGCTCAGGATACATCTGCAGCCTGCAGCCTGCAGCGGGCACCGTTCTTACCACGTTGGTCTCCTCTCCTGAGTAACCCATGAGAGGCTGTCTCCTCGTTAACCACTATTTTTAGGAAACTCCTTAGGAAGAGCAAGGGATAAGCAAGCACCTAGCAAACAGCCGCAGTCAGGCCAAGTATCCTCTTAATTCCTCTTACCCAGGAAAACCATCCTCCAACCAGGGTTTCTGGGTCCCATTTTTCCAAGTCTGCACAGGCACATGGGCAATACTGACCACATGATCTCTGACCTTTTCTATGACTCTTCCTGGGTCCTCGGTTTGTAAACAATAGTTACTCAAGTTCCATGTCGTTTTCTGGTTTGATCCAGTTACTGGATGCGTGGTCACACGAGGAGGTGGAATCCGGCAGGACTGTGGGGAGATCAATGCGGCAAGCCATGAGCCTCTGCACTGGGAAGGAGACGGTGTACCGCAGTGGGAGATGCTGCAGAGGATGAAACGGTTTTTACCTGCCACTCAGATCCCCAGGCTTCCGCGGTGGGCTGACGGACCAGCTCTGTGTGGCCAGAGAGGGCTTTGAGATCCCCTGCTTTGTATGGTCAGCCACAGGGTCTCTCTGACTTGAGGACTGTCCTCCTTTGTCCCTGCAGCGGGGGATCCTGGCTTCTGTTCCTGCTACTTTGAGAGCAGGAGGGGCGGCCAAGGTCACTGTGTGGGGACCCCTCCCTCCTCACAGGTTTTAAGGGCACCTCCTTCAGTCTGTCCACTGCAGCTTCCTGAGATAGTGTCCCCATAGGAGAAATGGGGATGGGCAAGTGGGGTTGTGGTGATGGCTTGTCTGGACGGAGTCACAGCAAGCCGTGGGTCACGAGGTGAGAGGCTCCAGTCCACAAACCGGAGCCGGACCAGACCAGCCAGGAGTACAGAGCTTCCTGTCAAAGGGAGGTTCGGTCTCCTTTACCCTGTGCCACCTGCCAGGAGGGGCCGGGTCCTTTTGGCCACCTGTGGCTTCCCTTGGAAGTGTTAGGGGCATTTTTCATTTTATTTACCAACTGATAAAAATGCAGACGATACTCAAATATTACCCGCCATCTCATCGATGTTTAATCCAATTTACTGGATTTTAATTGTTAACTTTAGGTTATCCATAAACCCAGACATTGGACCATTGTAGTTAACAGTTCAAGCCTCTGTTCTTCCAGAGAAAGTCCTAGAAGCAGTGGATAGTACACATCAAACATTTTATAGAAATCAACACTCTACTGACTGACCACTTAGAAAAATGTGTGGGTTAGTATTCTAAAGAAAGTTTTATTCTTATCTGTTTAACCAATTTAAACTGAACCTTTTTAAAAAAATGTTTAAGACATATGGACTAACAACTATTTGGATTCATTTATCAAATTTAAGAGTACTCATTTATCTATAAGCCAACTTTGATACTATACGTGATATATATATATAAACACAACATACACACAGATGTACACAAATATCTAAAAACGATCAGGAAACAGACTTTATAGCTTTTCTTGAACGATTGACCTCTGAACAAAGACAACAGGAAAAACAGAGGATTAAAAACTTCAGTTGGGCAAAACAAGACTAATTGGAACAAAATGTACTGATTTAGGCACACAGGACCCAATGTGAGTTTATCATAGAAACCTCGAGACTCGTCAAGACAGAGGTTCTGAATAAAAAAATGACATGGACATAATTATTCCCAAGTGGTCATTGCTGTCCTTCAAATCATTCCTTATTTTTCCCCCTAAAATAAAATCTGAATACTCTTTGGCATTGCTCCAGTTCCTTCCGTTGGTGCAGTGAAGGATCTGGGCAAGCACAGGAGCGGAGCCTCGGCACCGGCTCTGATTCCCCTCTCACCCTCCTTGTGGGCATCAGCTGGAGTCGAAGTCCAGGAGTGTGGGCCTTCAGGCCGCCTGAAGTTTGAGTCAGAATACTTGCGTCCAAATAAACCACGGTATTTTGTCATCATTTGAGTTTTTAATTTTTTTAATGCTTGTTTTAGAACAGTACATGAAAGTAGAATTTTGACCCTTAATCATCTTGCTTCTAGTGAAGACCCAGAAACAAAGCAATCTTAATCTGTCTTTCCATTGACCAACAATTTAAAAAACACATTTATAAAGTCTATTCCATTTGTGTTAAATCTGATTTACCCATTTTTAACTTAAGTTTCCCATGAAAACCAAATTTAGTTAACATTGTAAGCCATTCTTTTCTGTTCAAGAAAAATCCTAGAAGCAATGGACATTGCACTTAAAGATTTTATAGAAAACAACACCCTTCTCTGGCTAATCCCCTGGGAAAAGATGTGTGGGTTAGTCACTTCAAAGACTTTTTATAAAATTTTTGTCTCTTTAACCACTTTAAGTCACATGAACTAAAAAGTATTTGGATCCATATTTTTTATTTTATGAGCACTCTTTAATGCCAATTTTTGGTACCATGTACATCATATGTAGACACAACTTAGAATACACAAGAGTGCACACATATACCTGAAAATTAGCAGAAAACAAAGATTTTATAGTTTTGTGGGGTTTTTTGGCCAGGTATGACTTCCACAGGTAGAATACAAAAAAGCTATATGGGTTTATGATACAGACTGTCAGATTCAGTGCTGCCTGGAAGTGGGAACCCTGGGAATACAGTCTTGACAGTCACGGTGGATGCCAAGGCTCAGCCGCTTCCTGAGGCAGGTTCACCCCCATTACCACTGTTTATTTTCCTGCTGGGGACCCTTCCTCTAGTGAAAGTTAACCCTTGAACAACCGGCCTCTGAGTAGACACAGCGTAAAGGAAACAGAGGGCAATAAACCAGTCACACAGAACAAGGCTAATTGGTTCAGGAGAAAAGTGAATTCACCATAAAAAATAAACTTGGGCTCAGAAAAACACGACGACTGTAGAAAGGGCACACACAACAGCTGTATCAGACGGAGGGCACTTTTAGGTCAGGGTCAGCCCAGGTGTTTAAAGAACGTGGGAGTCTGTAAAGTCCCAAGAACAGGAAAACTTGCCCATGTGGGCGTCTCTCCATCTTCCTTCCTGGGCCGTAGGGAGCGAGAGCAGGGGATCATCTAGGGAGGAGCTTACTGAAAGACAGAACCCCACGGGACAAGAAAGGAGAAAACAGGCTTGAATGGCCCCCAGCAGCTTGGACGTGTCCCTGAAGGAAGCTTAGGTACTGAGAGGCTGAAGGCGCACCCATGTAAACCTCGGCCCAGTGGGAGGTGCCATCACAGGGTGAATTGCCATTTCGCTATACAAAGTCACCGTGGAACTGCAGGTGGGGGCTCATTTGGACTCTAGCACACGCCGTGAAGCCGCAATAGTTTCACACTCACACACACTCAGGACTTCTAAAACACTGTCTTCCCCACTGAGTTGCCCGGACTGAAAGCTCCCGCCTGGGAGCCCCTGATACTGATGGCTCCCCAGCAGGTGGCACGGAGGTGACCAAGCTCCCCTTCTGTCCTACGGACAGGCCTGACTGAGGCCTCAGGTCCCAGGACTTATCTTTATCCTGACGACTGTGGGTGTTGGTCCAACTCTCCAGGGAGTCCCCCAGGCAAAGGAGGCCCCAAAGCTATAGGGTGGTGCCATCTCATTTGATTTGAAGGGCACCGCACACTCCGGCATAAGTGGCCAGCAACACCAGTGGCGCAAGAGGCCAGCAAGGTTGTCACTTCCCGGTCAGGGAACCAAAACATTGCTGGAAACAGAGAACACCAGCAGCACTGGAGAGGAGGAGAATCCAAGCTCTATTTCACTCCAGCAGGCCCGGAGGAGAGAGACTCCAGCTCTGAGCCCTGACCAGGCTCCTTAGACATTTAGAGGTCATTTGGCGTCATCTTGGACCCCTCCTGTCACTTGTGTCTTTTTTAAAAAGCTCCTGGTCTGTGTGGCTGAAGGCCTTGTGAGGCCCCTGACATGGAGCGTGCTCCCAGAGACAGCAGAAGGGCCCTTTCACAGGCTCCTTAGACCTGGAGGGCCTGGCCCAGGGCTGTTTGCAGATCAAGAGGGAGAAGTCAGACTCCTGGGGCCCTCATTTAGGCCCCGAGGAAGGCTGGGGGAGGAGAGCTGACCCTTCCCGCCCTGGTTTCTTAGGGTGTCTGCAGTTTCCTCTCCCAGCCAGGTCTGGTTTCGCCGTCACTTCACCTGTGACCTGTCTCAGAGCTGGGGTGGCACAGGGGGCTCGTACAGATTGTGAAAGGGGAGAGACCTTCGCCCAGGAGGATGCCTGAGCGGATCCTGGGATCAGTGAGGTGCAGGGACACTGGGTGCTGCACACAGACGTGTCTCTGCTCAGACTTCAGAGCCTGTAATGCAGGGGGAAGACTCAAGACAGCTCTGGACCCCCGACCTTCCAGGGGTGAATTGAAGATCTCCACTGAGCTGGGTGCGGTGGCACAGGCCTGTCATCCCAGGGACTCTGAAGGCTGAGGCAGGAGGATCACAAATTCGAGGCCATCCCCAGCAACTTAGCAAGACTCAGTCCCATGGAAACGGGAAAGGGTCTGGGAGTCCGCCCGACAGCAGTCTCCCGTGCATGGCTCTTGGCTTAGAGGTGGTTGATCCCAGAGACGGTGACAGACCTCCGGGGTGGGAAGCAGGCCAGGTGGGGGTCTGTGAAACTGGGCTTGGCAGGCAAGCAGAGGCACTTTCCACCTAAATTCCTTTGCTTCCTAGTGTTTGTCAACAGATTTTCAACATAAGTATCTCTCTTTTAAGACCTTTGTATTCATACAAATGTGCTCAAAATAGAAACATAACTCAAAAACCAAGAATGTTCCAAAATATTCTAACACAATTATTCACAGGCAACACGCCCCCCCCCCTCCCCGCAAGCCCCTCAAATGTGCTCAGCACCAGTGGGAATGGGTGTCCTGTGGATCCTTCCAGATCTCTCTGTGTTCCTGTGCACATATGCCAGCGTGCCACGGCCGTGTGTGTGTGTGTGTGTGTGTGTGTGTGTGTGTCTCATGACTGCACAGCTGCTTGTCACTGGGCAGCACAGCGACACCCATCCCATGAGCGAGCACAAGTTACCAACTCTGCCGCTAGATGTGTGGTGGTGGCCGGTACCTTGTCCCCTACCTCTGTCACCAGCACTTTGCATTCCACACTTCCTGTGCTGTGCTGCTGGTTCTTGGGCGACAGTCTCAGAAACGGAAGCCCAGGTCAGAGTTCTGCCCGTCTTTGTGTCATTCATGCCTATTTCTGGACCACCCTCCCCGGACCTGACAACCTGCACCCCACATTCTCAGCAGCACTGAGCAAGGTGATCCTAAACCCTGGGGCAAGATAGGAGGCTAGGCCGAGGGCAGCCTCCCGTTTGGGCTTGTTCCCCTCTAAGGGGGAGACTCAGACACTTCCACTGTTACTCATCTTTCTTCTTTGGAAATCTGCTCCTCCACTGTCTCGTTTTCTCTTGTGGAGTTGACACTGGCACCCCCAGCTAGGCCCCTGACTCCTGGGCATACACACGTCCGTGCACAGCGGTGCTTGCTGGACCTGAGAATCATGGTGGGGGTCCTCAGGGCCGCCCCCTCCCAGAGTCCCGTTGGCTGTCATGAGAGCACGCACCCCGATGTGAGCAACACTCAGCTTGAAGAGGACCTCTCTGTGGCTCTGCGAGGGCCCCAGCCTGTGATCACGCCCTCTGTAGAAGTCAGATGCTTAACGAAAACTCAGTGTCCTTCCATCCTGCTTCCTCCCAGCAGGCCTGGGTGTGGGGTGAGGTCTGGTCATGTGAGGTACAGGGGCCAGATCCTGGGAGCAAGGGGTATTGCACGGTCCCTGCATGGTGAACTCCAGTAAGCTCAGCAACCCCCAGGGGCACAGGGAGACCTGAATGTTCCTGGTGAAGGTTTGTCGTGTGAATTAGGAACAGTCTCAAGGGATGTCTCTGGCGTCTCAGGAAATGTTCTGGGTTAGAAAGTGGACCCTTCAACCCACCCCTTCAACTCCTGCAATGGAAACTCCCGGGTGAGAATGCTCCTGGCCCACTCTTCCTCTACGGGGGGGTCGACGGCACAAGGGTCGAGGTCATAAGTGGACTTGGTGGCCATCGTTCCCTGCCACATCTGTCCTGGGAGAGCTGAGGGCTTCCTGCTCACTTGTGATCACAGGTGGGTCCTGTGGGTGGCCACAGGACATGCCTGAGATAGAGCCGCAGCAGCACCTGGCGTCACAGTGCCTGCCCCAGACCAGTGGCCGCTTCAATCCACAGGAGATGGAGGGAACCAGGAGGGTCCCTTGGGCCTGCGCCTCCACTGGCCTGGCAGCCCAGGACCAGATGGATTCTCAGCTGTGCCTACCAGAACTTTGAAGAAGAACTAATGCCAGTCCTCAAATTATTCCACGAAACAGAAAGGGAGGGAACACTCCCGATTTCATCCTGTTGTGAGAACTATAAAGTGCAGGGTCCACCTTCAGAATACAGTCTTTAGGCGTAAACACAAAGGGATGCAAGAAAAGCAGCCGGAGGAGAATAGAATGGAAAGTTACAAGCAGTCACTCTGGAGGACAGGAGAGCCCAGCCCTGGACGGCAGGAGGGGAGGGGGAAGGACGGCCGCCAACAAAGATAGACCCAGCAGTCAGGAAGACGCACGTCCCATGGCACTGACCCATGGGGAACCAGGGAGGGACCGGGCACTCAGGGAATGAAATCGATTGTTCCTGCTGTGGGTGTGCCTGCTCCCCAGACACCCAATCTTGTAAGATTGGCAGTAAAAATCCTTGATTTGTGACCCTTGTGTCTCTCAGTCCATCCTTCGGGTTTGGGCAGGTGAGTGTGTCTAACGTTTGAGGCCAATATCCTTCTGATACCCAAACCAGGCAGAGTCACCTCAAGGAAAGATATCCCCGATGAACACTGATGCAAAAGTCCCTAGGAAGGCATTTCAGACCATATTCAGAAACACACTAAGAAGATCATACTCTTTGATCAAGTTGGTTTTATCCCAGGGATGCAGGGTTGTTTCAACACGCATCAGTAAAGATCATTCACCACATAAATAGAATTGAGGAAAATCAAATGATCACTTCCATCGGTGCGGAAGAAGCCTTCAACAAAATCCAGCGCCCACTCATGTTAAAAATGCTGAGAAACTGGGGATAGAAGAAACTTACCTCAACATTATAATGGTCTGTACGTCAAAGCCAAAGCCAACATCATACTGAACAGAGAAAAACTGAAAGCATTTCCTCTAGGATCAGGAACAAGGCAAGGATGCCCACTCTCATGGCTTCCATTCAACAAAGTTCTGTAAACTCTAACCACAGCAATCAGGCAAGAGAGGGTGATAAAAGTGAAATAATAGAAAAAGAAGTCAAATTATCTCTGATGACACGATCCTGTATCTAGAAGACCCAAAAATAGCTCACTGGAAGCCTTTCAGAGCTGATAGATGAGTTCAGCAATGTAGCAAGATACAGGATCAACACCCCTAAATCAATACATTTTCTATACTCCCACAGTAATTCTGCTGAGAACGAAATCAGGAAAATCATCCCATTCATTATAACCCCCCAAAGCAAACACAACAGCAAAGTAAAATGAAGCCAAAACCCGGTAATAAATCTAACCAAGGAGGTGAAATAGTCTATCATTAAAATAAGAGAACCCTGAAAAAGAAATCGAAGAGGACCTCAAAATTGGAAAGACTCCCGTGCAGGATGAATGTCAGTGTGGCATACTACCAAAACCAACATGCAGTTCCCATCAAAGTGCCCACGAGCGTCTGCACAGAACTTGATAAACAGTCCTAAAGTTGACATGGAAGACCCAGAACAGCGGAGCCATCCTGAGGTGGGTGGCGAGACAGGAGGCGTCTCAACACCCGATCTCAGACTGTAACCGAGGGCACGGTGACAGAACCAGCATGGCCCGACACCAAAACAGACGTGAGTCAGTGGAATGGAGTAGAAGACAGAGCACACTCACACGGTCCAGCCCTTGACATTCAACAAAGGGCCAAAAACATACGCTGGGGAAAAGACACCCTTTAACAAACAGAGCTGGGAAAGCTGGGCATCCACGGGCAGGAAAATGAGAGGATCCCAACTTCTCACCTGCAAAAAGCCAACTCAAAGTGGATCAAAGACTTAGGATCAGACCAGAAACACTGCAAGTGCTAAAAGAAAATGATAGGCCCAGGAACCAACTTAGTTAATAAGATCCCTGAAGCTCAAGGAAAAAAACCCAAGAATCAATAAGTAGGATGGCACCAAATTAAAAACCTTCTGCACAGCCCAGGGACCAAGAGCACAAGAGAGCCCAGAATAGAGAAGCTCTTTGCCCGCTGCCCTTCCAGACTACATGGGTGATAAAAAAACAACACACAAAACCAACAATCCAATCAATAAATGGGCAAGAGGACGAAACAGAGCTTCTCACATACAAGAAGACATACAAATGGGCAAGAGACATACAAATAAATAAATAAATAGATAAATAAATAAATAAACAAATAAATGGAAAGTTCAACATCCCTAGCAATTAGGAAAATGCAAATCAAAACTACACTGAGATTTTTATCTCACTCTAGCCAGAATGACAGTCATAAAGAATACAAATAATAATAAATGCTGATAGAGATATGGGGAAGAAGGTACCCACCTACGTTGTTGGTGGCACCAAGCTATTCCATACCTCAGTACTTACCCAAAAGAACTAAAATCAGCATACTATAGAGACAACAGCCACTATAATGTCTGTATCAGAACAATCCACCATAACAGATTATGGAGCAAGCCCAGGTATCCAGACAAATTTATAGAAACACAAATGGATAAAGAAATGGGGTATATGTACACACAGTGGAGCTTTCCTCAGCCATAACAAAAGAAATCCAGCATTTGCTGATAAATGGATGGAACTGGAGAAGAGCATGCTACGTGAAATGAGTCAGGCTGAGAAAGTCGAAGGTCAGATATCTTCTCTCATTGTATGGAAGCGAGAGAGAGAGAGGGAGAGGGAGAGAGAGAAATTGAAAAGGGGATCTCATGAAACCAGAGGGAGACTGATAAGAGTAGATCTCAGGGGACTGGGGGAGGAGGGGAGGACGTGGAGTGCCGGGGACCACCTGTCCCACATTCGGCCTGGGTGACTGTGCCCCAGCGAACCCGTTGTGTGCACCGTTACAACGTACTAATTTAAACATAATGATACAGAGGGGGATCAGTAGAGAAGGCTCAGGCGAGGGCAGGGGAGGACAAGGGTGGATCGGGAGGGAGACTGATGGGACTAGGTTGTGTGCGTGCACACTGCTTTGCCTCCTGTGAGCAGCATTCAAGGGCTGCAGTCTGCCTGGAAGAATCGGAAGGGAAAGCTGCTAGCACTTCACACTCATCCCCCGCGTTCACATAGACGAGGGGCAGCCCAGGTGTGCACCTGCAGGTGAAGGATAAGGAAGACCTGGGACCCCGGATGGAAGACACCGGCATCAAGAAGACCTGGATCCCACCCCAGTGCAGCCCGGACGCCCGGCAGACGTCACCCTCAGTGAGGACCAGTCCTCAAGGAGTCCCTGGAGTCCTTCAGGCAGACTCAGGAGCTGGCTCCTGGGCTGGCGGGGACTCTGCTACCTGCAGCCTGGGTTTCAGAGAGCCAGGGAGAGTGGGCTCTGAGATCTAGGGTGTGGGCCTGCTCTTGCAGCACCGCCTGCCTGTAAAACCATGCAGTGCGGGTACCAGGCCCAGGAGGTGCTCTCACGCCAACAAGGAACGGGAGCAGAATGAGACGGAACCCCAAAAGGCTGTGGGGTCCCTGTTTGTGCCACAGGGACCACCTCCTCAGGGCCCACCCGGTTTTGTTCTGCTTGGGTTTGTTTTGTCCAGCGTCCAGCAGGGGGCAGCCCCGGCCTGCACACGTGCCCTGGCCTGAGCTGCAGGTCTGAGGAGGCTCCTCCTGGCGTCTGTGGTGGCCAGGCTGCTGTGGGCACAGGCTCTCTGCCAGGTCCCTGAGGGAGACGGCCCGCGTCCTGCTCCAGTGAGGCACCATTGCCCGGGATGCTACATGGAGCACTTTCTTGCACAGAGGACAACACGGCTCCCGGGCCTCCTCAGTGGGTTACAGGGGAAATCCACAGGAAGTCTGCTGAGGTTATGGAGGCCTCTGCTCTTTGGCCGACAAACATAGAGTATTCACATGGAGATATTTCTTCCAAATTATTCTGAAATAACAGTAAAGTGTGGAAACCTCAAGGCAGGTGGGCACTCCTCTGGAGCCAGTGAAATGGCCAAGTGCTAGTCTAATCAGCCTTTGTCCTACCCAGAAGTTGGGCAGGGAAGCCACGCTCGCTCCGCCTGCCTGGCCATTGGGCAGGGTCCTGGCCCCCACCCAGGATGTGATGACCAACACAGAGGATTCTCAGGGACACGGAGGCTGCCAGCTGCCGGCCAGAGGCCCCCCCACCGTTGCCTTGGGAGCTGTTGGGTCTGGTCTCCCTCATCACTGTTGAGGTCCCTGGAGCTTTCCAGTAGATCCCCGAAAGGCAGCACCCTGCTGTGAGAACGGCCCCTCTGCAGCTCACAGCAGGCCCCGGAGGCTTCGCCCGGCCACCCCCCTCCCCTGCCTTCCCTCAGGGACTGAGCCTCCCCCTGCACCTCCCTCCAGAGTGGGCGCTTCCTCTACTTGCCGCGTTCCCGTCACGAGTGGTGAATTCTCCTACCTGTTGAGACTGGCTGTGATCGCGGTGTGTGGTTAGGGCCTGAGCCGTGTGGGAGAAGCTCCTGTTGATGCAGGAGGCAACGTGACTAGACGGTGAGAGCTGTGACCTGTCCTCCATCCCGGCTTGAGCCATGTGGTGCTGAAGGCAGGTGGGCTGGCTGGAGGCGGTGGCCCCGGGCTGTGCCCTTCCCTGGGCCCCTCTGCTTCATGGCTTCCATGTTCTGAGCTGCTCTCCACCATGATGTTCCTCCTCTCCTCCAGCCCAGAGCAGTGGAGTGGCCATCCGTGGACTGAAACTCTGAAACCATGAGCCAAAATGAACTGTTCCTTTAATAACTGCTCTTGTCAGGTCCTTGGGTCTCAGTGACAAAGAGCTAACACCTCTTGGGACAGTAATCACTGGGCTTTGAGCACAGCTTTCCCAGGACAGTGGCACAGTGAAGGTCCCTGGAGTGGGCTCAGGTCAGCTCACGCCCCTAAGTACTCAGGGGATCTGGAGAGCCTGGTGTGAAGGAAGTGTGGCTTAGCTCAGGCCGCGGGACACAGTGCCACACATCAGGACCCAGGTCCCTGCTGGGTGGAGGAGCCAGCCGCTCTTCACGGTCTCTTTCCTCTTAGCCCAGGTAAGTGACAGGACTCTGGGGGACTTTGGTCACCCCACATGCAGCCCATGCCTCCTGAAGTCCCGGCAGTGGCTCTCAGTACCTACTACTCCACAGCTCGGGGACGTCATCCCTGGAGCCCTGGGCTTGAGTGGCTGGCCAACCACGTGGAGGGGGGGCAGAGGAGGAGGCCAAAGGACACTCCGTGGAGGGTGTGCAAGCAGGTGGGAGATAGGACAGGGAGCACAGGGATCCTGTTGGGATGGGAACGTCTGGGTGCAGCTCAGGCTGGGGGGAGAACTAGGGGAGCCCTCGCACAAGAGGTAACATGAGAACTGGAAAATGAGTGGGGACTTCTCAGAGCAAGGGGGGGTTGTGCCAGGCAGAGGAGGAGCAAAGCTGATGCACAGAGTGGGCCCGGGAGTCTCCTGCAGCCACTGGAGCTACCGAGGGAAAGGGCAGCTCAGATAAGGCGGTGGGCAGCTGCAGTCACATGGAGACCACTGGTGCTCTGCCCCGGGGCTTGGGGTTTCCTGTGTTTCTGTCCAGCCAAGGTGTGATCCCCAAGGACACCCCCGTCTAGCTCTTCCAAGGTGTTTCATGGAGAGCCTTTGAGTCACAAGGACACGCGCCCCCCGTCAGTATTATGGAAATTCTTGGGGATTACCGCTGCCCTCAGAGTCAGTGGGATGGTACATCAGCCTTACTGATTGACAGAGGGAGTTTGGACGAGATGACACTTTTTGTGTCTCTGTCTAGAGTCCTGAATTTCACCTGCTGTCATGGCTTAGATATTAGGTGTCCCTCCAGAGCTCGTGTGTGAGACAATGCAAGGTCTAGGCTTGGGTTCTGAGAGCCTCCACCCAGTCGGTGAATGAATCCCTGAAGGGATTAGCTGAGTGGTGACTGCAGGCTGCTGGGGTGTGGCTGGAGGAGGTGGGTTTCTGGGGGTGACCCTTGGGAATACATATTTGGGAGCTGAACCTCGTCTCTCTCTGCTTCCTGATCACGTCCTGAGCCACTTCCCTCCGCCTCACCTTGAGCCCCAGGAATGGAGCCAGCTGTATGAACACTTGAGACCGTGAGCCCCAGGTAAACTTCTCCTTCTGACAGCTCTTCTCGTCAGGACTTTGGGTTGTAGCAGTGAGTAGCTGACTAAAACCTCTCCAAATCTGCTACAAGCTTCAGGTATGAACTTGATGGAGTCATGACGTGGCAACCTGTTTCTTCAGCTGTGCATGGAAATTCTTAGGGGAAAATATTGTGTACTCCTGGCTTAAGTTCCTAAAAACATCCTGCGTTGGTGCAAAAGTTCCAGGTTGCCGTGTGGCTGCTGAGGGGTGAATGTCTGAGACATCTTGCTCTTGGTTCTTACTGCAGATGGGTCTCAACCGTGTCCCACAAGTTAGATTGAGCCTGGATAAGGAGTAGCTTAGAAGAACTTAGAAGCCATTGCTACTCGAGGGCTAATGATCTACAAATGAACAGGTGCTTAAGGAGACGCACTTTAGGCACTTTCCAACCTACCCACTTGGGCATTCTGGCACGTAGGGAAGCAGGGCCATGTGTTTCTCTTGTGCCTGATTTAAGTACTTGCTGGATATGACAGAAGGATGCCCACCTGTTTGTCCTTCTGGAGACTCATTGGTGACCTACTGGGTTAAGGCTCTCAGAACCCAAGCCTGTCCCTCAGGTCTTCAGGGGCCAGAGTGACCCTGGAGGTGTGGTGTGACGTCTGAAGCAACAGAAGGCCCCACCTGGGCCCTCCTCAACTTGGTGAAAATGTCCCAAAGCCGTCACTGTGACATTCCTCTCTCGGTTGGCTGGGCCCTCTGACTCCGTGTGAGTAAAGAAATCTGCAAACTCATGCAGCACTGTTGTCTCTGAGTTGCTCTGTTGGCTCTGGAAGCAGCTGCACCTAAGTTATTAGCCAGCGGCCTCAGGCAGGGAGTGACACGGGTTGGTCCCCAAGCACAGAATCCCACAGAGCCCGGACGGAGCCTTAGGAATAGGTTAGACAGGCCTCCAGCTTCTCAGTGCTGAGGTGAGGGGCAGAACCAGACCCAAGTCCCAGGCTTCCGGAACGA
The DNA here is from genome assembly GCF_045843805.1 of Urocitellus parryii. NCBI lineage: Eukaryota > Metazoa > Chordata > Mammalia > Rodentia > Sciuridae > Urocitellus > Urocitellus parryii. The sequence continues at coordinate 1,496,190 of NC_135538.1, read as the reverse complement.
CACTTTTGCCTCTGGAGTATACACATGGGCACTGACAGTTGGGCAGCCAGCAAGCTGCCACGGGGCTGTGGTCAAGTGGTCTTCCTTTCTGATTGGCCAGCTTTCTGCCCAAGACCGCCTCCCATCATGGCTGGACCATCTGCCTGGTAAGGAGACTGGGTGGGAAATGGCGAACTTGTTGTCTCCACAGAGTGTCCGTGAGGTAGAGACAGAGTCTGCAAAGTCCTGCTCCTTCGGCAGGAGTCCCCACCCTCACAGCAGGGTCCAACGCTCACCCCTGAGTCTCTCAGGCAGGTGACACGATGCCCTGACTCAGCCTGAGCCATGGAAGAATCCTGTTAAATGGTCTCGTTGTGAGCAACACTGACTTTAAAAGTTCAAGTCTTGGTATAGGGAAATGTCTTTCAATTGTAAATGTTCACATCAAAAGATAGTTTCATCTTTATGATCAATAATTTAAGAAATTGCCAATGAAGTCACACACACACACACACACACACACACACACACATTGTCTTTTGGCTCATTGCCCTGGGGGCTGTTTGAAGACCCCATCTGAGGACCACTGATGGGCCGTGCTGAGTCTGGCCTTGCAGGACAGAGGACTCCAGTTAAACTCAACGTGGCCACTGACCAGCTCTGAACACTCAGGTGGGCTGCTAAACCTCTCTGAGGCCCAGGCTGCTTTTCAGCAGAGAAGGGTCCCACCTCCTTTGGGGTGGTGGTGAGGGTGGGTGCGTGGCCCATGACAGACACCCCACTGAGAGCATGTTGGCTGAGCGCTGGTCGAGCGGGATTCGGAGCCTGTTCTGAGACTAGCTCCGTGATCTCTAGGACTGACTGTGGCTCGGGCAATAGCTGCTTCTGGGCTGTCAGCGTGGAGTCCTTGGGGGCTCTCCGGCATCACCCCAGAAGGACGTGCCACTCTCTCTGACCTGCAGGGGTGCCCCTCAAGCTCACCGAGGCTCTGCCATGCCCGAGGTCCTCCCCGAGGACCCGCATGGAGCTATGGTGGCATCCCCAGGTTTGTGCCCGAGGAGGCAGGAGCATCGACAGACTTTCACTGCTGCTGAAATCACCCGACTCAAGGGCTGAGTGCAGAAAAGGCAGGGCCATGTGGTCTTGCCCGTGAGTCGCCGTTCGCCGATGGTGCCCAGAGCTTCCGGAGGCCGCTTTCCCTTCCTCCCAGCCGGCTCCTCCCCCGGCCCAGCCCAGTCCACAGCCGTCTGGCCGCAGAGCTTCCCTGTGGTGTGGGTCAGAGGCAGCAGCTGACATGCAGCTCCCAGTGGCCCTTTGCCCCATCCCTGCCCCACCCTGACCACTGGAGTCGCATCGAGCCTGCAGGAGCAGGGGGGAGGATTGGCTCCTGCTGGACGGCCCTGGCCTCGGCACACTCCCTGTGACAGCCGTTGAAGACAAGGGCCATTGGCGGGAAGAGTTAGGGGGAGCCGCTCAGACTCAAGGGACATTGCAGAGAGCTCCTGAGTCCCGCCCGGCAGCGTGGCTCCTGGTTCCACTGCTCCATGAGAACAGGAGTGAGGTGCTGTCTTTTCTCCGGCAGTGGAACCTCAATACCAGCGTCCTGCCACACGTACACCTGCCTTCTTAATTGTCACTCCTGGTGTCCCTGCCTCTGAGGACACACCCTGCCTGTGGCGAGGGCAGCCAGCCTCTCCAGGGGCAGTGGTGAGCCCACCGTGGCTTCTGGCATAATCTTACCCTCCAGAGAATTCTTTTTAAAGCCTTAAGTCCATCAATCAAGGCCCAAACTGGAAAAAGCTGTGGAAAATACGTTAATTGCTCTGTGGAGAAGCCCTTCAGGTGAGAATCAAGGACAGGGACTGTTCCGGCATGCCAGGTAGCCTCCCGCTCTCGCTGCCTGGATGGCCACCACTGGAAGATAAGAAGTGCCGTTCCGAGTAGGGCCTGCTGGCTACCCTCCCCCGTGTCCTGCAGAGGGAATCCTAAGGATCTCGGCTCTGGCTGACCACCTACACTTGCACAAGCCGGGGTGGCTGAAGGCCTGCGGTTAATGACCAGGGGTACTCCAGGTGCCACCAGGGAGTGGTGCCCTCCCATGTGGCTGGGCTCAGGACACACACCAGGTTGGGGACCACGGCTCTGACTTCTTTGCATTAGTCCTCTAAGGAGGACGCACTTGATGACGCCAGCCGGACTCCCGGGGGACAGCCACCTGTGCGAGCACCCACTGAGTCTCTTGTTCCCCTCACCGTGAGTGTCCTGGACAGCATCATGACAGGGGCCTGTCTTCAGCCTGTGGGGAGCCTCCGGCACCCCACACTTTGGGGGGATGTGCTGCGCCTGAGCTCCTCTGAGCAAAGCAGGTGGACCGTGAACCCATGTGCCCAAGGCTCAGGCACCCTGAGGGCTGGGAGCTGCTGGACGTGGTATAGCACCAAGGAGGGTGAGAGCAGGTTGCCATCTGAAAACACCCCAGTCAGTCACCCAAAGAGGCCTCAGAAGAGGGGCCGAATCTTCTTTTCAGCAATTTGTGTGATTGATTTTAGCATCCTAAAATACCAGTGCCTGATTTCTGTGCCTGACTCCGGCTCCTACTTGTGCCTGAGCTTTTGGGGTTGGATTCCTGGTTGCATGAGCTGTAGACAGGGGCTGTCTGGCTTACCTGGGCCAGGGACTCAGGTGAAGAGGGGACTCTTCCAGGGTGGCGTGTCTCAGGGGCTCAGATGGTAAGTGGACGCCAGACAGGGCAGGGCCTGTTTGTTCCTGGCAGGGGGAGGGGTGGGTGGCCCTGTGCTGCTCCCTCTCCCCGGGCCTCCCTGCTCTGCTCTTGGCGGGAGCCTCAGTGACAGACAGAGGCTCTTCCTGTGCCAGCTGGGAAGCAGGCTGCTCTGCTGGTCGTCTGCCATGCCTGCTGCCAGGCCACCAGCTTGGCAAACCTTGGTCAGAGGCGGACTGTGAATGCGAGGGGCCATGACTGGTGGTCCCTGTGAGGACTGAGTGCGTTTGGAAAGCCCAGTTCGTTAAGCCACCAGACACTTTGCATCATTTCCCTCGTGTTCATGTGGGAGGCGTCACCTCCAAGGTGATCTGATGGATTGCTTCCTGCCGCCCCTTCAGGAGGGCCTGCCTTGACGGCATCTCAGTCCCTGGCTGACCTCACCCTCGGTCTGCCGCCTCCCTGGGTGGGGAGCACATTTCTCCACCACCACGCCATTTTTGGAAGGAGAAACTTAAAGAATGGTTCTCATTATTTAAAGATCTCAAATTGCACAACTGAAGAAGCTAAGAGTCACACTCTCAGGACCTGGCCTGGTTGGAAGAGAGTCTGCATTTTATGTCCCTTGGTCATTGGAATGTTCTGGATGTGCTGTGGTCCGTTCCAGAAAGCAAAAACCTAAGCACTGGGGAATGTTTGGGGAAATTGTTGGAGCTTAGCTCAGTGTGATTTAGTGAGCTGGGGGTGTGATGGTGGGTCAGATGTGTCCTTGAGACTCAGCTGAGGGCAGTCTGCATCTCCAGAGGGTTTAGGAAGGACTGGCATTTCCTGCCTCTGGTGTGTGGCTAGGCCCTTGGCTCTGGCCTTCCTGGCCCAGAGCGGGCAGGCCGTGGGGAGGGTCGGGCTGGCCAGGCTCCCCTGGTAGGACACCTCGGGGTTCCACGTCCCTCATTACCAGGCCAGTGCACTCCTCTGTGTCTCTCTCGAGATATTTACTTTCATCTGCAAAAAGTTGCCAAAAGGGTCAGGTTAGGGTGGGTGACTTTCAAACTGCCGCAAGGAAGTGGCGACGCTGAGGAGCAACTCTGACCTCTGACCTCTGACCCTGAGTTTGCCCGTGGTGTGCGGCAGGCCCAGGCAGTCAGGTCTGTTCCACACCTGGGCTTGCAGAGGCCAACCGGACCACACGGAAGCCCAGGCCTTGCCAGAGAGGGATGTCCCTGGCACAACCCCAGGAACACCTTCGTCATGTGCCTGTGTCAACAGGACGGTGTGCGGGGCCCAGAGGGACCAGCATGGACATGGAAAGACCTGGTTGTTTTCCTACGACCTTCATCAACGTTGAAAGTCGTGGAAGCTTCACGCAGGCCGACAACCAGGTCTCTTCAGCAGGATTTTTCTGCAAGGAGGAGCCCGGGGGCAGGAGGGTTTGGTGAGCCCTGCCTGTGCTGTCGGGGCGGGAGAGGACTCCACGAACCTCAAAGTGGGGACCGCCAGGCCATGCGGGTCCGTTCTCCAAGGAGGGTGTGAAGGTGTGGCCTGCCGGTGCCGAGATCAGCCCCCAGTGTCGGGCGTCCAGCGCCTGCCCGCCCCCCTGCCGGGCACCTGGCTCCTGGCTGTCTTTCAGCACCCACTAAATTCTGCCTTATCATGCAACCGTGGCTTCTTCCTCTGGGACTGGGCTTGGAAGGGCGGCAATGTCAGCTTTCTGTTTTCTTTTCTCTGGTGGAGCCAGAGGCTGTCGGCAGAGGCTGGGCTGGGCGTGGCATGACTGAGGTCAGTCTCTTTCAGAAAGTCCCAGCGCGAATGCCTCTCTGGGTCCCCAGAGCACGCGCATTGGTCTCATGAGGCCCATTGGGGGCAAGAGGACCCATTCTGCCCAGACAGCCCAGGCCTTGGGGTGCTGGGGTTCCTAATGGTGTGAGGGCCAGTGACAAAGGGTGAGTGACCCCAGTGTCCTTCCAGGTGTGCAAGGACAGTCGTGCCTGCATACGGGAGCCTGGTGAGCAGTTAGGAGGAGACGCAGCCTGGTTCAGTCCCCACTCAGAGCTGGCTCGGGAGGGTCTCTCTGTGTTAACACAGGAATGTTGCCAACCCTCGGGTGGCACAGTGACCTGCTTGTGCACAGCTGGCATGTGGGTGGGCACGAAGTGCACCTGAGCAAGAGCCTCACACGCCTGCTGCTTCAGGTTTGGAGGACCCCAGGATGAGAGGGACACTTTCTCAAGAGTCAGAGTGACCAGAGTGCCCCTGGTATTGGCAGGAGAGTGGGGTGGGAAGAGGCCTCATGTGGAGTCTGCAGACATGTGTGAGAAGTGGCAGGGCCTGGGGGCTGTCCCCTGCCCGCCTCTGCCTCTGCAGCACGGGGGGAAGTACCGCGGCCTCTCCACGGAGCGTCTGGGGGCCAGCGGTCACTCATGGAGAAAGCCTTCTCGGGGTTTTCTTGGTTCCAATGTTCTTCCCTTATTTCCAGTAGCCCACAGGGTGGGCTGGAAGGAGGTCAGCATGGTGTCCCCGAGAGGCCTGGACCCAGTGATGTCGGGCTGTCTGAAGGGTCCTGGGTCTCCATGGGAAGGTCACAATGGTGCTGAGGAGGCTTTCACTGAGGGGACAGTCACAGAGACAGTGCTGACACTAGAACTTCCTGAGCCACCGCAGTGCCCCAGGACCTGCACCAGCCCTAGTCTCTCAGAAGAGAAGGCCTGGGCTCCCTGAGCCTGGGCAAGTCCTTCAGGGGTCATCCTTCTCAGAGGCCTGCTGAGTGGGGAGGGGTATGTCCACCCTCAACCAGGCTCTGGGGCTCCTGGACACATGGGTGTCTATCAGAAGGGGAGGAGGTCGATCGCCCGTCCTCCCTGCTGGCACCACATGGCCCACATCAGTCCTGCAGGTCCACACGGGCAGCTCAGGTGCTGGGCAGAGGAGGGAACCTGGGTGGGGTGGCTGCTCACGTTTTCATGAAGATTGAACCAGACTTTGAAACCTGCAAGGGTCACCTAAAGGTGACAGGAAGCACAAAGAATCTGCCAGGTGGTGCCCAGAGGCAGGAGGGGACAGTGCTTTGGGACAGCTGGGTGGAAGCAGGGCCGAGCCAGCCCTGCCAGGCCAGGCTGGAGCTGCAAGGTCCACAGTCAGTGCGTGTTTGTTTGGGACACCTGCTTGCTGCGGGGTGGGAAGGGAAGGGACCGAGGGCCAGCACCGGGGCACAGTGAGGTCAGTGATGGAGATGGTAGGTCCAGGGTCTGCCACTGGTGGGTTCTGTGGCTGGGGACAGACTCCTCAGCACTCCCAGCCCTCTTCTGGAAATGGTACGGACCCCTCCTTGTGGGGACCCGAGGGTCAGCCCAGTCCCTGAAGATGCAGCGTGCTTCAGAGCCTGCGAGAGGGCCCAGGAGCCATTTAAACAGCCAGATTACTGAGGTCCAACCACAATCCACCATCCCCTGCCCCTGGCAACTCCGAGCCTCCTGCCTGTCTGCAGGTCTGCCTGTTGGATCTCATGGAAACGAATCATATAAAGTGTGGTCTTGGTAACTGCTGGATTTGGAGCTCTTTCGGAGCCAGTTGAGTCTTGGAAAGTCTGGAAGCCCACGTGCTCTCTCAGGTGTGGAGCTGAAACTTGGGTCTGAGCAGAGATTGGGAAGGCAGCTGGGCTCCATCAGTGCAGGCTCTGGGCTTGTATGGAAGTTTCATGCTGAATCATAAAAACAAACAAAAACCCACAAAACTTTAAAAAGAAATGTGGATCAATAAAATTTTTTGTTTTGAGTAAAAAATACATATGAAATCTTTTGGACTTATTTATATTATATTTTAGCTATAAATATGACCTATATTAGATAAAGCTTGTTCTGTGCAATTACCACCGTAGGCTAAGGAGAATTGAAGGGGATACCCAGCCACTCAGGCTCGGGGCTTTCCTGCCTTTGCAGGGATTTCCGTGTTGATCAGAATGGCCGTGAGAAGACAGAATGCGTACACACTGGGGTGCCCCCTCCACCCCAGGAAGACCGGGGGGGTGGGCCTGGGTCAGTGTGGAAGTGCATTGCTTCTGTGCGGCAGGCCAACGCTTGCTAAGGTCGGTCAGGCAGTCAGGAGGAGGACTCACCCAGCAAGGGGTGCCGTCCCTTCCTGGCTCCAGCAGGCTCAGCAGAAAGGACCTCCCTGGCAAGTCTGAGCCACAAGCAAGTTCACCCCATGCCCTGGATCAGCAGGGCCAGCCTGAAGTCTGCACCCTGTACAGGACCAGGCCTGCTCCTCCAAGTCTGGAGAGCAGAGGCTGGCTCTTCAGGCTCGTGGCCTGCGGGCATGCTCCTCATGGTGGCACCAGCTGGTACTCACATCCTGATGACAGTGGGTTTGCCCACACTTCACCCCTTTAAATTCTAGCTGAGGCCCAGATGTTATTATCAGACTGATTTCATAGGCCAGGGGCTGAGGTTCCTGGAGGTTGGTGAACTTGCCTTGGACACACAGATGGTGAGCCCTGAGCCATGACTGGCAGGGACATCCAGGCCGCAGAGCCAGGTTTCCCTTGTCCCTTCACATCCTGAGGCTAGGGACCCGCTGGGCCGGCAGCAGGTTTGTCGGTGAGATGCCCTCCGTCTTTGCCTCCTCCTTCGTCACCAGGCCGTGCCCCAGGGCAGCTGCAGTCTCGGCCCTCTGAGCCGCTGGCCTGTGCTAATGACCTGGCTGAGCTCCTTCTCTGCTCACCTGTCTCCACCTTCCTCCTGGAACAGTGGACTCAGGCACAGGCCGCTCCCTGCTGGCCTCCCTGTGTGGCGTTTTCCTGTGGATTCCCTGAAGTGCCCCAGGCTTCCTCTCCTAATCATCCCCACAGCCCGAGAGCTGGCTGGCGGCTGTGAGCCGGGGGCCTCTGTGGCAGCTTTGCTCGTGCAGAGGAGGGGTGAGCCCACCAAGAGCCGCCCCCTGGCTTGAGGCTGACTCCTTCAGGCAGGAGCACATTCTTGTCACCAAAGAACACACAAGGTGGCTTCGATGGTCTCTCGTCCACCCGCTCTGGGCAGAAGAAGGGCCTGCCACGGGCTGGTGGGCCTCCTAGAAGGTGGGCCTCCAGTGTTCGTTGGTGATGAATCATCAGTTAGTGATCTTTCCCTGCAGGACTGTTTCCTGTAGGATGTCCCAGTGCTGGCCCAGATGTCCCCAGACATGGCCAGTGGGAGCGCAGACGCCTCCCCTGCCCAGCTTCCCTGGGTGTCCAGGTTCTCTCCTGGCCAGGGCGTGGACGGGGGCTGTGAGGCTGGATCTGAACTCCAGTCTCCTGTGGCCACTGGCAGGCAGTTGTCCCCCTCAGGAGCAGGAGGCCTTGGTGACTTGCCCCTCCACCTGCAGCCCACCTTCTGCAGAGCTTCTTGGAGCTGCCGCCCCCTGGCTCCCACTCACACTCATGAGGAGGACAGGTGAAGCTGTCCCACCCCGCGGCCAGGTGGCCTGCCTGAGCTCCAGGCTCCTCGGGCCCCAGTCTGTGGAGGAGCAAGTGCCACCACCCTAGGTTCCTGGAAACGTCCCTGTGGGGTCTGACAGAACCCGCAAGCTGGCCGCCACCCAGTGCTGCAAGTCCAGCCTAGATCCCGTGCATTTTCCCCTCTTCTGTGGGAAGAGCCACATTGTCATGGGGTCCAAGGGCCAGGATAGGACCAGAGGAGCCCCTGGTGCCCCAGAGAAGAGCCCGAGTCTGGAAGGGTGTCCTCATGGTCCTAGTGCGACCCCCTTCACTAGCTGCTCCCTGCTGAGAGCCAGCTGCCTCAGGCAGACCCCTGGATGAACTCCAAGGACCACGTGGTGCAGGCCTGGGGCGAGCTGCTGCGTAGACGAGTTCCCCCAGATCAGCACAAGAGGCCTGAGCGTCCTCGCTGACGAGCCCTCACGCCCGTGGGAGCTCACGCCCTGTGGCTCTCTGTCACCTCTGTCAAGATCCGGGAGCCATCCTGTTGAGGCAGCCCAGGGTGGCTCTTGGGGTCATCTCCTAGCCTGCCTAGGACAGTGGGGGCATGGGGAGAGTGTGGCCATCAGCCAGCTCCTGGGACGGTGTCTGTGGATCCACACGGGCTCCCAGGGGCCCGTGCTGGTCCTCTGCCGTTGCTGTGGAGAGTTCTTGTCTGCAGCGAGGCCCAGGTGGAATGAGCCTGCTGCCTGAGCCGCTCCTGAGGATGAGGTGGGAAGGGGTCAGGCCCCCCCTGGCAGGGGGCACTCCCTGTGGGATGGGTGCAGGCCTGGGTGGCACCTGGCAGCGGTGGGAGCAGCCTGCCAGGCTCAGTCACCAGCAGGCTTCCTTGCAGGCCCTAGGTGCCACGTGCCTGTGGCCCATGGACACCCATAGCATCCATGGGGACCTGGAGCCCTGCTCTGGTCATCCTTCATTCTCAAATCTGTCCACCCACAGTAGCTCATGTAAAATCACCTAGACCTTCGCCCCCATGCAAACTTCCCTCCCTCCACAGAGGGATTTCAAATCCTTTGTTGATTATTCCCAAAGGGAAGGGGTGCTGACAGATGGGAGGTCACCTTCTTGCCAACATTCTGGGCGTCTCCCTGCACCTACACTGAAGGTGTTGGCCTCGGACCTGTGACAACAGAAGAGGCATGTCCCACCCCGCTTCAGGCGGTTCCTAGGTCCCAATTATATCCCTGGCTGCCTCTCCAGAACCTGCCCGTTGGCCCACCCTCCGTAGCTTCCTGACTACTGGAGTTATAAAAAGGGAATTAAAAATAGAGATGAATGAGAAGAAGTATTGGCAACTGGCAATCCACCAGGGGAGAGCCGGTGACGGCGGGCACACCCACCCAGGGGAGAGCTGGCATAGTAGCACCTCCCCACTGCTGCGTGGCAGCAATAGCATTCCATGCAGGAAGAGCCAGAGGAACAAGCATCCCCTTTTGCCTCAAATGAGGGAGCATTTGCCTGTGTTTCCAAGGACAGAGCAGGCAGCATATCGGTGACCGTGCCCTTCCTGGACACCTGGAGGGCTCACAGGCACTTAGGACACACAGCCAAGTGCTGAGGCACTGTCATTCACAGGGCATGTGCCTGTGACCAGAGCTCAGATGGAATCTTCCAGGGTGTGTCAGTACCAGCCTCTCTGGGTAGGACTCCAAAAAGTCCAAACAACTTTCCTTCCAACTCCAAATTTCTCTGATCCCAGAAACCTACACCCAGGGAGCAAGTCCTCGCGGGTGCAGCCCTCAGGGGTGGCAGCTCGCTACTGATGAAGCCTGAATTGGCACCAAGTGAGGTGCAGGTTTGAATGTTTTCCCCAAATCAGCAGTAAAATTGCACTTTTTACACCCAGGGGCCTGAAAGCACGTGTTAAAGATGCACACTCTCCCTGGAGACGGCAGCTCAGACAGGCTGCAGGGAGGAAACCCTGGGGAGTGGGGGGAAACCCAGGGCAGTGGGGAGCCTCGCACAGGAGCCCTGAGGAAGGAGCTCCACGTGGTGCTGGGTCCCCTGTACCACCCAGAGGTCTCACTGGGGACAGTGGCCAATGTTGGCTGAGTGTCTGCCCATGTGACTGGTGCTGTGCTTTGTGATCACATGCCACCTTCCTGCTCAAATTGCAGAATTGTGGAAGGACAGGATCCTGTTGATTCGATTCCCAAGCTGTGTTGAGGTTCAGGTATGGAGAAGCCACAGGTCTTACCTTGTGTCCTCTTGCAAGATGTGGAGCTGGATTTGCATGATTCCAGGCCATAGGTGCTTCTCTTTGCTATCTCACTACCATGTCCTGAGGAGCAGGAGAGAAGAAGAACATAAAAGCACTTCTGACTTTGGGTAGAATGCTTGGATCTTAATGTGGCAATAGGCCAGAGAAACATCTCCCGCAACTGCTGAGATCTCATCTGGGTAACTGTCATCATCAGCTCCTAAGAAGTGGGGGCTCAGGGGACACCTCCCACATGCCCCAGGAGGCCTTCCAGAAAGTCCTGAAATGAATGGACTGACCGTCTTGGAGGGTCACTCTCCTGGTGGACGTAGCCTGGGCAGAGCTAAGCTGCATGTTGACTTCAGGAGGCAGAATGGCTCCCGGACACCTGGCTGAGCACAGGGAAGTGTGTAGGAGAAGGCGTGCCCAGACGGGAGAGAAGGTCCTGCAGGGTCAGGGGTGTGTTGCCAGCTCCCTGCCGCACCCCTCACTCTGCAGGGTGTACACCTGTTGGGGCTGAATGCAAGGGCCAACCTGCTGCCCTTGTGGAGAGCTTCTCAGGCTAACTCAATGCAGACATGTGCCAAAGTTCGTTTTCAGAAGCTCATAAAATCACTGAAAACTGGTAGAAGAGTCTTGGTTTTGCCTTGGGGCTGACAGTGTTAGACTGAGTATGAGAAGAGGACTTCCTGAGCAAGGTCGAGGTCATCAGACAGGCCAACGAGGGTCGACTCTGGCACATGCCACGTTCTCTCCACATCCCCGTTGGCTCCGCCTGAGGGACTCTGGCTCCCACCGGTGCCTGCGCAAGCCGTGCAGCTTTCCACAGAGGCCTGGTTCTTGTTGACTGGCTTTCACGTGGCCCCCCATAGCCCTTCCGAGCTCTTTCACTCCTCCAGGTGGGAGGGAATCATTTGGATCCCTTTTCTACACCAGTCTTGAGTGGCAGGCTAGGCCCACCTGAGAGGAGATCCATTCTGGGGCCTACTCACCAGGCTCTGGGCCAGAAGGAACAAGTGGACTCAGGATGCAGGGGGCTCACCAGCCAGGGGACCTCAGCTGCAAAGGATTTCTGGCCTCAGCCCTCTTCCTTGAAGTGGTCCATAGCGGCCACTCTGGGAACATGGCTGCGGGAGTTTCCTAAGTCAGAGGCCTGAGGAGATCAGGCCCAGGATGGGATGGAGGGGCTTCTCCACCCTGCTCTCACCGTGCCACGGAGGAATCCAATTCCCTGGGGAATGTTTCGTGTTTTGTATTAACATCGATGCCCCATGAAACTGGACATCTCCGCGGTCAGCTGTGCTGCAGTGCATCTGGCCCGAGGTGGCTGTCCATGCAGAACCAGCTCCGGCATGTCCCGGGGCAGCGGGGCCAGGATGTGGCCACTGGGCTGACTCCGGGAGCCTTTCAGACATGGTGAATTCTTGTTTCTGGACCAAGTTGCCTTGCCATTCCCACCGAGGACAAGTCAGGATTTCTAAGTGGGACTGTAAAAGGGACAAGAGGCTTTTATTTTGCACTTTTCAAAGCAATGGATCAGGTGGTAAATTATTTCTTGTAATATCTTTCCTTTTTTGACAAGAAAATTAGCTATTTTGCTGTCTGTAAGAGCCTTACAATTTCATGCCTTATTTTTCTTTTTTGAATTGAAATCTTTGAAAGAACTGTCTTTTCACATTTCTGTAAAAATCTATGGACATTTGTATGTACAAAGGACAGTTACTGTGTAAACCCCTCTGGACCCGCCTGCCCTCCACTTCGCACTGCCTCCCACTTCCTGTGCCGCTGCAGATCCGCTCACCTGCTCTGTCTTCCTGTTTGAACTTGGGACTGGGCTCCACCTGGCTTTACGTGGTCAGCGGTTGGTGTGGCAGGAGGCCTCTGGTGGGTGCTCAGGAGTAGGGCAAGTGCAGATGAGGTTCTGAGGCCCACTCATTGCTGCACAGGGCCGAGGGCAGGTGGGGAGACAGGTTCACCTGGCAGTCCCCGAGTTCAGGACCTGCAGGGTGTCTAGAGGAGGCATGTGGAGGTGCCCTTCAAGGCGGCTGGCATTTTCTTAGCAGTAGGCACTCAACAAGTGCTGACGATATCTGTGACGTTAACGGTGTGGTTGGCACTTGCCTGGCATGGCCTGACATGTCTTGGATACAACCCCCCTGCCAGGCTCCTGTGGGCTGTGGGCCAGGGCCTCCCGAGTCCTTGCAGGAGGCGTGGATCTGGACGGGGTTAGCAGGAACCCTCAGGACAAGAGAAGGCTCAGTGACTGCGAGTCGCCTCTGTTTACGGAGCTGGAGAGACACGGCTGGCCTCACGTCTTTCAGGTGAACATATTCAGATGGAGGGGGCAGTCCAGAGCAGCTGGGGGCCCTTCAGACCCGAGGACCCGCTGTGCTGCAGGAAGACGGTGGCCCTCAGGGGTCTTCCTGTCTGGCCTGTGCTCTGCGGGCTCCTCGTTGGCAGGACACAGACCGTTCTGAGTGCTCCATGAGAGTGTCCTCAGATGCCACGTTCGTGTGGTAAGCATGTCCCTAGAGCACCCCAGGGACAGCCTGTTAACTTCTCATGAGTGTTGCCCCTTCATTGAAAAAATCCTAGCTTTTCCTTTTCCATATTCCACCCCCTCTCACCCCAACCGAAGCCCAGATTTTGAGCAGCATGAGGTGGGAATTGAAGAACTCCACCAGGGTCAAGCTGTGGCCCTGGGGGGGGGGTGCCCTGAGTGGACAGGAGGGCCACATGTGTCTGCCTCTGAGGGGCAAGCCTGCATGCTGAGACCCAGGGTGGTCCCTGGCCACTCTCTTTAAACATCTGGACATGTGTTTGACCCCACACTGCCCACACTGAGAGTGAGGACGTGCTGTCCCTGTGACTCGGCCACGGGAATGCTGCACAGAAAGGGTGGTTTGCTCTTCCTGCCGGACTCCATTAGCCTTGGCCTCTGAGAGCTGTGCTCAGATGATCATCCTCCCGGAAATTTGTTTTTAAGCGCCTAAGTCTGTAAGCACGGCTTTCTCTCTAGCTGGGAGTTCTGCCTTATCCTGAAACATTTTTAATTATAGGTGGCATGAAAAACCCACAGTCGAACACCATTTTCTCCTCTTAACAAGATCCAGGTGAAATTCCCCAAAATAAGCCAGGGACACGGAACAGAGGAGCCTGCGAGCAGAGGAGCCTGCGGAGCCCGGGCCACACCAGGCGCACGGCCCAGTCCCTGTCCTGCGCCTCTGCTCTGTTCTTTATTTGTGGGGGATTAGGAAGACCCCAGACAGCCCAGCCGAATCAGAGAGGATTATCTAGGAGTCTGGCATTATTTTTAAAAGTTAAGTGCTTCACAGTATTGCTCATTTAAGTCCCAATGTCATGGGAAAATGTAACTGAATAAAAACCTGCAGAAGGTGTATCAGGTGGGAACTCTCCAAGCACTGACCACGGGACAGGTGGATGCCGGGAGATGTGGTGCAGCTGGGGAACAGGGTGGCCGGCGGGCGAGTCGTAAACAGGAGCAGAAGCCTCTCCAGGACTGTGTGGAGGGAGGCCTTTCCAGAGGGTTCTGCAGTGGCCCGGCAGGGGAAGTGGGAAGAAGGCCGAGGCCGCCCTGGCTCAGGCTGGACAGTGGCCGAGGTGTGCTGACCAGCATCAGCTGGGGCAGGAGCGAGATGTCGGGAGGCAGCTGTGGACGCCATTGCAGCATCTTTAAGTGCCCACTGAGGACACAGGCTGCTGTTGGCTGGAAGGGGGCCCCTGAGTGTTTTCAGGGGGAGGCCACACAGCCACCTGAGCCTGGGGGGCTGCTGCAGCAGGAGGTGCCCTGGAAGGAGGGGACGGGGGTGAGAGGCACCGAGGAGCACTCCAGGGAGGCCCCGTGGGCCTGAGGACGCTGCCAGGAGGCAGAAGAGTCAGAAGCCGAAGCCACCGCTCAGACAAGAGCCTCGGGAGCCGGAGGAGCATGGAGGGACGTGGGGTCAAGGTGAGGCCAGGGAGGGAGGGAGGAACAGCGCGGTGTAGCAAGGGGTCTGACGTCAGCTGCATGCGAGGTGTGGTCCAGGAAGCGTGTTGGAGAGGAAGCGGCCCAGTGTGGGGCAGCGTGTCCCCTCTGGTCCTCACATGGACACTGTGGGCTCACAGGTGGGAGAGGGAGGCCTTGGGGAGGAGGCGACCCCCCCACAGTCCCAGGTGCAGGTGTGAGCCGAGTCCCCGGGACTGAAGCCCAGACCCTCCCATCACGAGGCTCCCGTCACCCTGCTCCAGGGCAGCGAAGGGTGGTGAGGGCCACACGAACATCCTCAATCTCCTCTGTGAGTTGGACAGTGAGGCTGATGCTTAGGGGGAGGGGAAGCCCCAGGGACTTGGGACAGAGGTGACCTGGGAACAGCCACAGCAGGGCGGTGGCAGGCCGGTGTGGGGTGCGAGGAGACCCAGAGGCTGCACATCTCCTCTTTAAGTACCATCAGTGCCGGTCACAGGGCGTCTGCACAGCTCTGGGCATCCTGATGCAGGAAGCCTGAGTGGCTGGCTCTAGGGTTGGGGACACCTGAGACCAGGTCATTTACAAAGAGCAGAATTTTAGTTCTCATGTTGGGGGAACCAGAATGCTCAGGATCCAGGTGTCATTCTCCAGAGAGTGCGTCTGACTTCCTCCCCGGCAGAGGGCAGAAGAACCGGCCGCACACCTGATGCTCCGTCACGAGGGCGGGCACTGGCCCACCACCTCCGTCCCTGTCAGGTCAGGGGCAGCCTCGAGCTCTGGAGGGACTCACGAAGCTTCGGTGGCTGGGCAGCTCTGGAGAGCACTTCCTCACAGCCTCTCGTCCCCTCCTCCTCCCGCTGGGGGATGGGAGCAGCCCAGACAGTCCGGAGCCACTCCCACACTGACAGGTCCTGATGCTCCTCTCTCTTTCCCTCCCAGACGACTTTGGCAAAGCCATTGTCCCCCAACCCCATTCCCTGTGTCCTCTCTTGGTGCCCCAATGCCAGCCTCCCGCCTCCTGCTCCTGCTCACTGCTGGGCTTGTCTGCAGTAGCCACTGCTGTGCATGGAGCCCTGGCCATGGTGGGTGGGTCTAGGAGATTGGGTGACGGCCACTCCCCTCCCTCACCCTCCTCCCATTTCTGAGGCCCTTGTGGGGTCTCCCCTCAGGTCCCCAGGCCTTGCCTTGGGGATCGGCAAGTTCTGGGCCACACTGCTGTCTTGAATCCCCCTGACAGGGAACCTCTGTGGACACTCCATTCCACACCATCTGAGTCCCAGAGCCATGACTTGATGAGCCTTGAGGGACAACACTAGGGACCACTGCTCTTCCCCGGTGCAGTTCCTTCCCCAGGGAGGACAGTGGGCATCAGAGAGCTGTCCACCTGTGTCTGCCTGGCGCCCAGCGAGGTGCTCGGGAAGCGGGGGTGGGGTGGGGTAGGGTGGGGGATGGCCCCCCAGCTCATTCACACTTTGCCCCAGCAGCTCAGGATTCCTGGCCCCTGACTGAGGATCAACAGGGGAGAAGCAGGACGAGTGGGCAGCCACCCAAGGTGGATGGACTCTGGCCCACAGGATTGGAGGGAGGTAGAGGGCAGAGGAGCAGCCTCTCCACGGGCTCAGGATGGTCTCATGTAGCGCCTGTCACCTGGAAGGCCAGGCCTGTGATGTCGGCATTCTTTGCTCTCAGAGAGGGGACAGGGGACAGCTGGGGTGGAAGAAGGCATCACGAGGAGTCGGAGCCCTCCCCTGTGGGTCACTGGGCAGCACGCCTTCACCTGGATCCAACCCACAAAGCTTGGGCGAGCCTGGAGCCCACCCTCCCCTGTGCGTGCAGCCCCCACACTCTGCAGCTGCGGGACCACCTCGTCCACGTCCACATCTTGGGTTCTGGGTTGCATGTTCTGCACCTTGGATTGCAGGGTTGCCACCACCCTTTCCAACCCCACAAGCTCAAGGTGCACAGAGGGCTTCTGGCTGGCCCAAGCCCTGCTTCTCCTCCCCTGAGCTTCCAGAGCCAGTCGGCCCCTCACCAGACAACGGGCTCTCCCCTGACTCTGGGCACCAGTGTCATTTGTGCTGACCTTGCCTCCCCAGGCTTGGCACCCATGCAGGTGGATGGGCCCTCCGGGGACCCTTACTTCTTCCCCTTGGCTTTTCCTTCCTGGCCATCCACATGGATGGCCATCTCTTCTCCTACCTAGACATGTTTAGACCAGCTGCCAGCCAGCTGAGGGTCCGAGTTTCAGACACTCCATCCTGGGGCCGATGGCTCCCCAGCATCGTCACCACAGGAGACAGGTGCCGGGTGCCACGCGAGGGTGACACCAGTGGGCGCGTGCTCTGGCTGCTCCTCCTGACACAGGGATGCTTTGGTCAATGTCCAGCTGAGGGATCCTGCGGGACTGAAATGGCTGTTTTCTAACGTGTCGCTCTGCCTGAGGAGCTGTCCCAATGTAACTGTTAACCCAAAAAGTCCACCCTAAAAGTTCTTTATCAGAGACACATATGGGGCTGGGGAGAGGCTCAGTTGGTAGAGTGCCTGCCTCACATGCACAAGGCCCTGGGTTCCATCCTCGCCCGTGACCACGCGTGGTGCCTGTAGCCAGGCAGGGCCTGAAAGTGCTCCGAGGACACTCCACCCTGCCCCTCCTAGCCGTGAGCTTCCCATCTCTCAAAGTTCTCAGAAAGGTAACACTGGGTAGAATATTCAGGAACAAAATCTTTAAAACTCAGCTTTATTTGTGCTACCTTATAAGCTTCATAATACATTCTATCTGTATTTTTTAAATCAAATTTATTTTTAACTGATGATACATAAAAACAAAATCATGGACACGTGCCTGAGAAAACCCAGACACAACGTGTCGCTTGTGAGATTGTGTGCCCCTGTGGCCTGAGCCAGCTTCCTGGGTGCCAACATCAGTGTTCTCTCCCCTTCGTGGATGAGAAAACAGGCTCAGAGGTTCCAGAGCCGCCCAGCTGCGCGTGCCCACCTGGTGGGGCTTCTACCCAAACGAGGCGGCTCACATGGGGTCTGGATTTTCTCAGACAGTGAGAGCCTGCACGGCCACAGTCCTGCTGGCCGAGCACCCAGGGAGGCCCGACTGCACCCGACCTGGCTCTCCACCCCCGTGTTGGAAGTGGGCACTGTGAGGACAAAGGTGTTGGCCAAGGACAGCGCTCACAGAAGCCTTCTCGCTTCTGTGGCCTCTGTCGGCTCCTGCTCGCCTCAGCCTGTGGCCGGAGCAGCTGGAGCAGGGCTCTTGTGGGTGACAGGGCTCCAAGCCTTATTTTCACCATCTCCATCTTCACCGACAACCATTAAAGTAAAATCCTATGCCAATCTGGAAAGTCCTCCTCCAGCCCCTCATTCCTAAGTTAGGGCCTACTCTGTGTCTTCAGGGAATATTTCTCTGCTTGCCAAGCAGGGCATGGCTCACAAAAGGAGGTGTGGGGTCAGCTCCTAATTAAAGTCCATAGATTGAAAAGGCACTCACCTCTAACCCGGTACACGGTCACTGTCTGTGTCCAGTTTGGCAATTAAATATGGCAATTTATTCTGGTTTTTTTTTGTGCTTAATCAGTTTATTTATCTTTATCAGTTCTTTTTAGTTATGCATAACATTTTGGACTCATTGGGACATAATTATAAAATCATGGAATGGATCTTACTTTGATTCAGTCCCCAGTGCTTTCCCTCTCTGTCCCTTCCTCCCACCCTCTGTCTCTTCCTCTACTCTGCTCATCTTCTGCCGTGGATTTACAGTTTTAAAGTTAGTGTCCAGTGGACGTCCATGACAGGAGCTTCACGGTGTTGTGCTCACAAGGCACACAGGAAAGTCACATCAGACCTGCCCACTGCCTCTCCCTACCCCCTCCTCCTGCCTTCCTTCATTCCCCTTCATCTATTCCCTGATCCTCCTGTTTTTTTTATCCCCCCTTATTTTGGACTAGCTTCCAGGAGAACATTTGACCTTTGAATCTCTGGTCTGGCTTACTTCACTTAGATGATAGTCTCTAGATCCATCCGTATTGGTAAATGTCCTGCGTTCTTCTTTATGGCTGAATAACGCTTCATTGAATAATACTCCATCTTCACTGTCCACTCATCTATTGAAGGGCACCTAGGTTGGTTCCATGGTTGGGCTATTGTGAATGGAGCTGCTACAAACATTGACATGGCTGCATCACTGTGGTAGGCTGATTTTAAATCTTTTGAATGTCCACTAAGAAGTGAGATAGCTGGGTCATGTGGTGGTTCCATTCCTAGTTTTCTGAGGAATCCCCATGCTGTTTTCCAGAGGAGTGGCCCTAATTTGCAGTCCCACCAGCAACGTACAAGTGTACCCTTTCACCACATCCTCACCAATAGATATCGTCATTTGTATTGTTGATAATTGCCATTCTGATTGGAATGGTGTGGAATCTCAGTGGAGTTTAATTTGCATTTCTCTTTTTGCTAGAGATGTTGAGTATTTTTTCATATATTTGTTGACTATGTTTCTGTTTTTGAGAAGTGTCTATTTAGTTCTTTTGACCCTTTGTTGATGGGGTTATTATTATTATTATTATTATTTGGGGGTTAAGTTTCTTGAGTTCTTTCTACATCCTGGATATTACTGCCCTGTCTGAAGAGCAGGAGGCAGCAATTTTCTCCCATTCTGGGGACTCTCATGATTGCTTCATTCCTGCCCCCACCAGAGGCCAGCAGGGGCCACTTGATCCGGGACTTTGAATCCCTAAGCTGCGAGCTATCAGCCTCTCCTCTCTGTGAGCTGGATGCCTCAGGCCTTTCACCCTAGAGGCAAAGCCGACATGGACAGGTCAGCCACCTTTCCTGCTTTAGCTCTTCCAATGTGTTTGTCAGGATGCCGTGGAGATTTTCCTACCCGTTGGCCTTTGGATGTCTGGTCACATGCAGTCCCTTTCCAGGATCTGTGCGTTTCCCAGTAGAGTTGTTTGCAGGCTCGTTGGGGCTCCCCAGCGTTTTAACTAGGGCCCCATTGACTGGGAGCCTGCGACCACCCTCTTACTCACCCCCGCAGGGAGTCAGCTCAAACTGCAGCTGGGGAGGGACGTCCACAGCCTCCGCTGGCACCAGGTCCTGGAGGCCCTCCACAGTCCTCATGCCTGTGTCCCAAAGCCCTCTGTGTCTCGGGATCATTCTGTCCGGGGACTTGGTCACCCTCCTCTGAAGCACTCTCTTTGGCGATAAAGACAGGCAGTGTGTGAGGGAAAGCTCAGGGGTCCTCAGGCTACATGCAGATAAGGTAAACCGAGGCGTGATAAGACCTTGCAGAGTTTGTATGGGCAGACAAGGAAGCCAGTCATTGGGCAGCTCCCATCCAGGAGTGGCGTGGGGCTCCCCGGGGGAGCGCGAGAGGGAGGGGTCTGTGGGCTGGATGCAGAAATCAAGCAAAGAGAGAAGCTGTTCCCACAGCGGCCGGGCCAGGCGTCCTGCGTGGGAGACCCTGGGTGGTGACTGCATGTGGGGTGGCTGCTCTAGCGGCTGGCTGGACACCGACGAGAAACACCTCGGGCTGGTCCCCCTCATGTTGGCAAGTCCAGTCAGGCTGAGGGCACTGCTGAGGTCCACCGGGCCCTGCCCGCCCCAGGTGCCCAGGCCTGGCTGGGTCTCAACCTCGACACCCGCAGGTCTGATGTCAAACGCAAGCCCGTCCACTCTGTAGCAGGCGGCATGACAAGTAATTTAGTGACTCACGGTTTTCTCAGAATTTTAGGTTCACACACAAGTTGACAAGCACCGTCCCTTGCAAGGCTGGCTGCGGTGGAGGGACCATGTGGCCAGTGGCTCTCCAGACACGAGCCCCAGAGGACTGAAGGCAGCTCCTTCCAGCACTGGGCACAAGTGGCCATGACAGGGGACCCCAAGGGCTGCCCTGGGCTCTCATCAGTCCTGGAAGCCTGGAGTCCCGAGCTGCCGCTGCTGCGGGGAGAACCCTGAAACCCTCACGCTAAGGAAAGGTTCCCCTGGAGGAACTGTCCAGAAGTCCTGTCCTGGCGGAGGCCAAGTGACCACCGATGGGTGCAGCGAGGCAGGGATGGTCTCCACCGCAGTGACGGTCACAGAAAACACTGAACTGTCTGAATTGTGCGCTCTAACTCTCTTGGTGAGTTTCACGCCACGTGAACGACATCTCCGTTTCTGAGTGCTCAGAGAGGCAGACCTGGCGGTTCAGAGCCCTCGCGCACCCCTCCAGGGCCCAAGCGCTTCCAGCTGACGGCGGACCTTCCTAGAACCCAGGCTCTTGCCCCTTCATTCCAACCTCCAGCCCCCGCGCTGGGGGGATGTTTCAGCCAATCCCAGAATTCACACCCTTCACACAAGACAGAGACTCTGGAAAAAACCACAGTGCAATCATCACGCTGAAAACCCATGAATTCTCCAGATTCTCTTGATTTGCTCATTAAATATATATATATATATATATATATATTTTTTTTTTTTTGTTTGACTCAAGATCCCTAGAAGATTCCAGGCGAGTGTGCCCAGGCCTCCCCTCCTTCTGTACGGGAAGACAAGGGACATTGAATGACAGCCAAGCTTAGTTTTAATTTTGATATGTTTTACTTGAAATCTTGAGTATTCCATTCAAATCCTTCACTGATCAACTCATGAGCTTGTTTTATAGTACTTACTGCTCGGTGGACTTGATAGAGGCACCAGGAACATTCGGTATTTGATGATGTTTGCTACTCCCCCCTCGAGCCATTGACTCAAACATTCAGACAGCACCACGGAGGCTCTAGGGTGCTGAGGAGAGCCCAGGGCCCCGTGCAGCCGTGCAGCGAGGTCTTCCCCGGGTCAGGTGGCCACTCATGAGCATGTGGTTGTTGATTTACAGCAGGTCACTGAGATCAAGGTGGGTGGGCACACTGGGTGATATGAGACGGGGAGGGAGGGGCAAGCAGGACAAATATTGGCCCAAATTAAGTTTGAGAGAGATGGGAGGGCAGAGAAGAGAGAGGGAGAGACAGGGAGACTAAGGGATCTCAGCCCAGAAAAGGCAGAGACCAAGGTCATCTTCATGAAGACAGCTTTGCCACCACCCTTTCCTTCAAGGGCTCACCCCTAAGTCACCCGTTACCTGGGTTGCAGAAAAGGCACCGCCCACAGTGCTGCAGGTCATCTGGTCACTTGAACCGTGAGAAGCCAGAGTCAGCTGTGCTCCCGTGGGAAGTGAGGCCACCTTGGGACGCGGCTTCAGCTGTGCCCGGTGTGGACTTGGGGGTCACCGCGTCTGCTCCCGCCACAGAAGAGCCACTGGGTGAGGCCCCCTCCACCGTCCAGGCAGGCTGCTGCTCTTCCTCGGGGAGACCCCGCGTGTCTGCACCCCGCGTCTCTGCGCCCGCGCCTCGAGCCTGCTCCAGCACACAGCTGCCTCTGCCCGCCCGAGGGCATCTCCATGAGCCAGCACCCTTGGTAAGAGCCGCACAGCGCAAGCTAAGACCACTCTGGAAAATGGATGAACCCTCCTGGCGAGAGGTGGTGTTTTCTTCCAGGTGGTCAGTGCGTGTCCAAACCCTCTTCCTCCTGGCTTTCCCTCCTGCTTCTCGACACTTACCCCAACTAACACCTTCTGTGGGTCAGTCTGCAGCCTTCCCTCCCTTCCCTCCGAGTCCCCACGGAGGCTTCACGGGGCTGGAGGACCAGTCGGCTGGGACAGACGGGACGTGATTCGCCCTCGTTTTGGTCCACACTGGCCGGAGTCGAGAGGGCTGGTCCAGCAGGGAAACAGTTTCCTTCTCCTGGTCAACTGCCTGCGTGAAGGTGGGCAGCACCCCACCAGGCAGCCGAATGAAGGGAGAGAGAACAGCGGTGAGTGCTGTTCTTGGGAAGCCTGCTCACGGCTCCCGACTCGGCAGCACATCCGGGAATGACCACGCTGGCCCAGGCACTGCACTGGGGAGTGTGGAAGCCATGTCCCTTCAGAGTCACCCGGGCCACTTCACATCTTGCATTTGGCAGGGGCAGAATGGCGGCCAGGCAGAGGCATCTGTTTACGAGACAGCACTCAGCCCCTCGCCAGTCCTGACCCTGGCAGCTGGGCAGCAGAGGAAGCTGCGCCTGAGGACCCTCTTCCAGCTGTATGAGCACGGCGGCTCCTTTGGCCTGTGCGTCTTCCACCTCTGGCTCCAATGGCCCTGGAAATTCTGTCCTTGGCTCTTTTACGACTGGCGGATGCCCTGAAGGACTCCCTCCTGGACACCTGGAGATCTCCACTCAGCTGGAACCTCGTGCAACGCCCTTTCCCTCTGGCCTCGGGGGTGGCCCTGCAATGAGGGTCTGTAGGAAGAGGACTGGTGTCAAGGTTCTGGGGATGAGGCTGGGGGCTGCTCGTCCTTCCTGAAGGTGGTCCCTGAGCCAGAGATGTCACCTGCGGCCTTGTTTTCTGCGATGCCTGAGAAAAGCGGGAATCCCACAACAGAAACACTAGCTGCACCTGAGGTTTCAGCAGGGACCCCCACGGGCTCAGCTCGGCCCGAGAGCCCCGCAAGCCCTCTGCTGCAGAGTGCAGGCGGAGGGGAAGGCTCCCGCAGAAGACGGGCACTGGCAGGGCTGGGGAGCGGCTGAGGCAGAGGAGGTGGGCTGCAGAGGGGCGCTGGGCAGTGAGCCAGAGCAGGTGGGGGCCCTGTGGAAGGCAGGACTCATGTCTGACCTGTGGGTGGGCCAGGGTGGGCCTCCTTCCACCCGAGAGTCAGGAAGACGCCAAGACTCCAGCAGAGAAGACGGGTCCCGCCACTCTAGAGAACAGGCCGCCGAGCACTGAGATGAACCCGAGTCACAGGTGCCAACCAGGTGAGCCCCACCAACCAGGCCTGGCCCGGTGGCAGGTACAACAGAGCAGGTGACTTGAGAGCCACACCTGGGGATGTGGGGACAGTGAGGACCAAATTCCCGCTGCTTCTTGAGACCGGATGATGGTCTGGGGACAAAGGAGGGCAGGATGCCTGAGCAGAGAGAGAAGGGAGGGCCAAGTGGAGGCGCAGGAGCCCAGGCTGACTGAGGTGAGGGAGCCCTGGCCATCTCCACCTGGAGCTGCCTCCAGCTGAGGGCCGCGCCCCTGGACAGAAGCACACAGCACCGTGGACAATGCCCTGAACCAGCCGGTTAGGACCAAGGGCAGGCGCCCGGCTGTGCTCACCCACCCATGCTCGCATCCACGTGCATCTGGGGCCCAGCGTGAGCCGGTGGCATCAGGTGCTCGGGTTCCTGTGTCCCTGGGCTTGTTGAAGGGAAAGAACAGCAGGCAGCTAGTTAGGCAGAGAACATTTACGTAATCCGCAAGTACCAGGAAAATTGGGGTGGAGATTTTACCTTGGATGGAAAGTCCCCCTGCAGACTGCTCAATGTCCCCGGGCGACGTGTGTGGAGGCGGTACCAGCGCTGGCTTCAGTCCCTTCTTCCCTGAAACCCTGCAAGCCCACCCTGAACTCCAGGCCACCAGAGCCACTCAGGACAACGTGAAGCAGATAAAGAGCCGGAGCGTGAGGCCTGGGAAGGGGACCTTCGGGGGCGACCTGCAGTCGGAGGAGGGTGTAGGCTCTGGGTCACTCCAGCCTGCCCACGAAGTGGACGTGTGGCCAGAGCATCCCAGAGGAGGCTCCTGCTGAGCAGGCTTGGACCAGCCCCTCAAAGTGGCTGCCAGTAGGATTCCCACCCCAGGAACTGTGCAGCTGCAGCCTGCGCCCAGCCAGGGCCCCTTGTCCCTCTGTCCTGGGGGCTCCCTCTCACTAGGTGCTTCTTGTCCTGTAGATCCCAGGCCTCACTTGTTCCTGAGCTGGCATCACTGACCGTGGGCAGCTGCCTGCAGAATAGTCACTTTATGCCCTGTTGTGTCCCCAAATGCTGAGTGGCTACGTTTGGAGATGGGCCTCTGGGAGTGTCATAAGAAGAAATGAGGCCAGGGATGGGCTCCTTAGAAGAGGAGACACCAGACAGCTAGCCCTTGGCCACCTCCTGCCTGTGGGCAAAGGCCAGACTGAGGACCGAGTGAGGAGGACCACTGTGAGCCAGGGAGAAAGGCCCCCAGGAGCCAGCCAGCCCCCTGATGGCAGACCTCCAGCCCCCAGAACCTGGAGCCACGCAGCCTGGAGCTCCTGCAGCAGCCCCCGCTGACCGGCACACACCCTCCCTGTGACCGACAGCAGAAAGGGACTTGGCATCACCGTCACCCCAGGTCCTGAGGCCCAGGCAGATGCAGTGCTCTCCTGGTCCTGGCTCTGAGTGGGGTGTCCCGGCTCACGGGACCTGGGCAAATTCCTCCTGGCTTCAGGAGCCATCAGGCCCCAGGCCTCCTCTGGCAGCTCTCTTGACCAGGTGGCCCCCGTGACTGCTCCAGGTGGGTGTTCTGAAGCACATTTGGGGAGTGCTGACCTCATCACCCGATTGCTCTGTTAGTTTCCCAGTCCTTTCCTGTTGCTGTAACTGAACACCACAGACTGGGTGACTGAACAGAGGTTGAAGTTCCTTGGGGTTTAGGGACTGGAAGTCCGAGAGCTGAGGCTGGCTCCTGCCCAGCCTCTGGCCAGACCCCACGCTGCTCCAGGCCAAGTGGGGAGGAGGAAAGAAGGCAGGTGTTGGGAGACAGGCAGGGCAGGCACTCAGGGGACCGTCTCCCAGCCTGCTCTCAGGATACCGACCTCTCCCTGGGGGCCTGCGTGGATCTGTGACCTCTCACCTCTTCTGGGTCCTGTCACCCCTCAGCACTGCCCCTTGGAAATCCAATTCCAACTTAGTCTAGGGGACAGATGGCATCTGAGCCCAGCAGTTCTTCCTCGGTGGTGCTCACTCTGTCTTGGATGTGCTGCGCCTCCTGCAAAAATAGCACAGAGCCCAGCCAGTGTGTGTTCAAGAGAAAGTTGCAGAATTCATAAGGAAGGGCAGAAACCACCGAGAAGGATGCCCTGTGCCTACCTGTGAGGAGACTGCCGTCGTCTTGGGAACTGCATCCAGGGGAGTGTTGGGTGAAAGCCAGGCGGGGCTGCAGGCCTCTCCAGGCAGGAAGAAGACGCGGCACGCTGGAGCCATGCAGGCTTCCTGGCCCCCGGGGTGTGGAGCCTCCACTTTCCTCTGCCCTGCTGCTGAGAGAGGTTCCCCCTGCCTCTAGAATGTTCTAGGGCTGGAGAGACTCAGTGATACTGAGTGATGAAAATTCCATAGAGAAACCACAAGGATTATTGACAAACAATTGTGACAGCAGAGTATGGAAAAAATATCTAGCTTCAAAAAGTGCCTGGTGTCCACCAGTGACCACAAAACCCCAAACCTGATTCTTGCTCTTGAGTTGTGACTGGCCCACTGATGGCTTCCGGACCTCAGGAAGGGTCCTACCACCTAACAGAAACAGCATGGCCACAGTTCCCACTGGACAGAACACTTGACCAGGCAGGACCCCTCGTGAGGAGGGGCAGTGCCCTTTCCCACGCGGCCCTGTACGGAGCAGGGACTGTGGACAGGGAAGGGAACAGCTCTCGAGTGGCACTTCTTTCTGGAGGACGGAGGCATTCAGGAAGCAGGTACAAACTTACAAGCACATTAATGCACAGTCAAGCCTGGAGGACGCTGGAGGGTCAGGAGTCTGGGTGCCTGAGTGTCCTGTGAAGAGAGCCAGTGTCCCTGGGGGCTGCAGGAAGCCACGGGCAGGGCAAGTCGGCTGGGGGGGTGCGCCACCCTACTCCATCCTGAAGTGGGTGAGGCACTGCCCCGCTGGGTCTCTGCAAGTCTCGTCCAGCCGGGGAGGGCCTGGTGACCGGGTGTGTGTCCAGGCTGCACTCCATCTGGAGACCGCCCCACCGTCCGGGTGCCGTGGCCATGGATCCCAGCAGTTACAGCTCGACGACAAAAAAATAGGGAGATGAAACTGACGGGCATCTGGTGAGCTGGAGCTGAGGCTGGGCGCGGCAGGAGGGAGGCCGTGTTGAGGAGCAGGCTCTGTGTGCAGGGTTAGGGTTAGGGTGAGGGGAGGGAGACCAGGTTTGCAGTGTGTGAGCTGCGCAGCGCCCAGCAGCGCCCCCCACCTGGCGACCCTCACCTGTGGACGTGCTTTCCCCTGCCACAGTGGGTGTCCCCGCTCCACAGGAAACCGCTTGGCCAAGGCCACCGACACAGCAGTCTCTCTGCATAGTGGCCATGCGGTGACCCGGCAGTGCTCGGCTCCACTGACCATCTTCCTGACCCGCGTCCCCAGGCAACCTGGGTTTGTTCCTGTGTCTGCCTTCTCTCCTCTTGGCAGGCCCGTCCTGTCTGTGCATGGACATGACTGTTTCCGGGCCCTGTCCCCTGCACCTAGCCTCTCTCGCAGGCTCACTCCCACGGCCTCAGTCACCATGCGCACACCCAGTGCTCCCCACCGTCTCCACCAGATGGCCTTTCCTGGGGGACCCCTTACTGGGCACTGCCACCTGCAGACCCGTGCTGGACCTGCTGCCAGGCCCTTGCAAAGTTTGAAGGCAGCACGTGCCGCCTTCTGAAGTCCTTGGGCCTGTGGGGACTCCCTGTGCGGCAGGCCTGAGCCCTGGACTCTGTGTGAGGCACCATCTCAGATTCTCTGGACCTGCTCACCCTGCCTTTCTCTCATCCCTGCTGCACCCTGGGCACCCTCGTTGTCACCCAAGACGGAACTCTGCCTCCTCCTCAGGGAGCTCTCTGGCTCTGCCCGGGTTCCCTGGCACCGTAGACAGATTGGCTCGGCCCCGTCCTGTCTTTGGAAGGGGCCACGGCGAGCCCACATCTCTGCTGTGCTCCAGAGCTAAATGCCAGTCAAAGAAGACACGATTCAACGAGAGAACAAACGTGAACGGGGCGCGTGAGCCTCAGACGTGTGATGGCCAGTTGAGGACCGAGGCTTTTTCTCGGGGGCTCACCTGTCTCTTGTGCAGAGTTACCCCAGGTGTCCCCGTGGGTGTCTGGCTGCCTCTTCAGAGGGCTTCATGGCCACCTACTGCCAAGTCCGTGGGTCTGTGTCATTCCCGTCCACTCTAAGTCCACAGCAGCTGTGGCCAGGAGGACGCTCATGTCTTTCCCGAAGGGTTTTGGAGGGTTCAGTGGGTGTCCGCTGTCCTTGCAGCCTTAGGCCCGTGGCAAGGCAGCCCACCATGGCAGGCGTGGGGGGGCACAGCCAGGCCCTCCCCTTCCAGGAAGCAGAAGGGAGAGAGGGGTCCCCAGGGCCCTTAAGGGCACACCCTGGTACCTGAGGACCTCCCTCGAGGGCCCACCTCCTCGAGGTCCCTCACGCTGGGGCAGCCAGGAGCAGACCTTCAAGACACAGCCTCCTAGCCTCCCAACCAGCCCTCCCGTGGTGTGCCTGAGACAGCACCCCGTCCATCACCTGCAGAGTCCCTCCCACGTCACCTTGTCAGCAGCAGTGCGTGCGCTCCAAGCACACCACAGGATGACCTCGTGTGGCAGAGCAACGGGAAGGAAGTCCTCAGGGACACTTGGCTCATGACTCCCTGAGCAGCCAAGGTGCTTTGGGGACCAAGACAGGAGGGTCCCTCACCCCTTACCCGGCACTTCCTGTCATGCAAAGCCCCCCTCGCCTAGTCCCTCACCTCCCTTCCCTTACAGAACACAAGACCCTGAGGACAGACGGGCCAGCTTGGTCTGTGCCCTCATGTGACAGCCCTGCAGAGGGTCTGTCCCACGTGTCTCATCCAGCTGACAGGTAAACGTGGGCCTCTCCCCACGCCTGTCTCCCTCAGAGGATCCGTGAGCTTGGACATCAGGCTCAGGGGCCGCAGAGGCCCACGTGGCAGGGCTCAGGCGGGGAGTCTCTTAGGTGCTCAGAAGTAGAGACTCCAGGGATTGGAGGCCAATCCACATCAGAGCGTCCCCTGGCCATGGCCCCATCCTGTGGTCCATGATGCAGGATGACCACAGCCTCAGAGTCTCCAGGCTGCTCTGTCCCCTCCACGTCTTCATCCAGGAACTGTGCACACGGCCTCCCTGGCCACCCTGGGCTGGGAACAAGGACAGTGAGGGGAAGGCTGGGGGCAGGTCAGCCTCTCTCTGGGCCTCCCGCCCACCTCACCACATGCTGAGTAGGTGGGTGCCCAGGAGGACTTGGCACTTTCTGCAGGACTTCCAGCGTGGCTCCAGGAGGCTCTCCCACCATGACCTGGACCAGAAGGGCCTGAGCTGGGTGTGGATCTCCCCCCACTCCCAGGAGGGAACCACAGTGGGCATGGACTTGTAGCTGGAGGAGGTCAGACCCTGGCCAGCTGCTCTCCACTGGCACCGGACAACATCATGCCCGTCCTGTCCAGGCTGGACACAGAATTCGTGGTGGAGCCCCAGGTGTTAGAGAGTGATGGGTGTGGATCCGTGAGAGGGAGGGGGCGGTGCAGGGCTGTCCTGCCAGGCCACAGCTGCTTCCCAGGGCACAGGTGCTCAAAGGGCAGGTGAGGGCTCTTGCCCAGGCCTGGGAAGTGGGGCAAGGGTGGTGAGAAGAAGCGAGCTCAGGGAGGGGCTGGGTGGTGCCCACAGGTGGCTGGCATTCTGGTGGGTTCAGGCCTCGTCCCCAGTCAGCAGGAGCTTCAGAGTGGCCTGCTTCCCTGACTCCCAAGCCTCAGCTGCAGGGCAGCCATCAGGGCATCACAGCCCTGAGGTGGGGAGGAGGCCGGGGGTTCGGTGCCCAGAGGGCAGGCCAGGTGCTAGGGGCCGTGGCCAACCTTCCTCCTGACCCGGAGCTCTTTCCTGGTGTCTCTGTTAAGTGTCTCCTCGTTACTGGAATGAGTTTGTTTAAAGTGCGTCTTACGTCTACAAGTTTTGTGCTCTCAGGGAAGACAGTCCGTGTCCACTCCTGACTCTGGAGGGCATGGATCCGCCTTCACAGTGCCTTGTCCACCCTTGCTTTCAGCAGGCTGCCTCACGTTCCTTTGGTCCCATGGTGGGCAGCTGATCACCGTTGCCGTCCCGCCGGGGCCAGCGCGGCTCTGTTCTGACGTTGAAAGCTCCCGGGCGCGTCGGGAAGCGCGAGGACACGTGGTAATGCAGCTGAGACGCCCTTTCTCCCGGATTCTGAGCACAGGGTTGCCTTCGGGAGGTGGCTCCACAGCACGAGGAGCCACGGCGCATTTCAGGGCATCTTCTCTGGAGGGTGGGTTGGGTTTGGGTGCTGTCGACCCTTCCCTTCCAGGTAGGACCACAGCGAAGAACACCCAGAAGTGCTCTGAGAGGGAAGGGATCCTGTCAGCCGGCTTCACGTCGCCAAGTGATGAGCACAGCCAGGGTGGGGGTCGTGCCGCGTTGGCCTGACACTGCAGACACCCTCTCCGAGTCTGTGCAAGTCCAACCCAGACCCACGCGTTGCTCGTCACTGGTGAAAAGAAAGAGACAAACATGAGTCTGGGAGTGGACGAAGGCTGCTGCTCCCGGAGAAACCAGGAACTCTCCGCCTACCTTCCGGGTGTTCTCCGGGCACCGTGAGAGTCGGTGGAAGGTCTGATCCCGGCAGCCACCTCCAGGTGCACAGCCGAGTTGCGGCACCCACCAGGCAGGTGGGGCTCTCGGGGGGCTCTCGGGGGGCTCTGGGGTTTTCAGTCTATCGTCCACAGAGACCAGCAGCACACTCCTGGGAAAGGGCTGGGGTGGAGCGTCCCTGAATGTCCCCAATGGAGGCGACTTCCCCAGACCCCGGCTACACCTGAACCGCCACTGAGCTGTGTGGGTTGGGACCTGGAGGGCCTAGGCCAGGGAGCCCGGTTTGTGGCTGTGTACCTGGCCTTCAGACAAAGAGAACAATGCCCCCTTTCTCTGGCGATGAGGCGTGGTTGGCAGGGAGAAACCAAACTCGGGAAAGCAGCTTCCACGTCTTCATCTGGTCAAACGTCTTCTGAGACAGCTTAAAGAGAAGTGGGCCCCAGAGTTGCTGCACACACCGCCCTGAGGGTGGAGGAATTTCCCCAACTGCCACCTCGGGACCTGGACTCTGTGCTGGAGGAGGTCTCAGCCGGGCGGCCCTGGACTGTGCTGCCCAAGTGAGGCACAATCTGGCAAAGAGCACCGAGCTCCTGGGACCCCAGACAGCCACGCCGTCCCCACCTCATCCCACACCGCGCCCCGGGCCCCCGAACTCTGCTGGCCTCAGAGACCCGAAGGCTTTATTTTGATGGGGTTTTGGTTGGCGACCTCAGGAATCCTCATCTCACCTGTAGCTTGAAAGACCCTGTACCCAGGGATGTGCCCCGGAGGTGATGCCTGGTGCCGAGGGAGCCACACGCACAGGCACCCCCTGACTCACTGTGTCCCGAGGGCAGGTAGAGGCCCCCTGCACGGAGGCTGCAGACCCTTCTGCTTGCTGGTCAGCTCGCTCACCTGCACAGGACGAGCGGTCAGCATCTGCAGCAGGCCAGGCCCTGCTCAGGGCACCCTGCACACTTACTGCTTCAGTGTGAGCTCTGGTGCCCAGCCCCTGGACGGGGACAGAGAACCCCCAGGACAGAAAACATGGAGAGTTCCAGGTGGGGCCTTTGGAAACCAGCAAATGTCCTGCTTCCGGGCACCGTCATGTGAGTGCCAAGGAGGGTCCTCGGGGGCAGGTGGACGGCTCCAGTGCTCCTCCTACAAGGAAGGGAGGGCCTCAGCACGGGCCCTGCCTGCACCTCACCCACGTTTCCTCCCGGAGGCCCAAGGCCATGGTGCTGGGAGTCGGGCTTCGACAGAAATCAGAACCCGGCTTTTGCACTTCTCCCCAGGGGCAGCAAGCCGCCAGCTGCCCGCCAGAGCAGCCCGTTCAGGGTGGAAGGGCTTCATGGGGCATGACACTGACACAATTTTATATGAAAGAGAACACAAAACCCTAAGTGCAGACTTAGGTACATAGATGGATATTTATCTAGAATAAGAAAGAATTATAACAAACATGTCAGAACTGACATTTAAACACATTGCCTCATCCAGAGAAACACTGATGGCATCTTCTCGTTCATTCATGGGCCTCTGAGATGCCTTTCCCTCTAATTCTCGTCTGCACGTCCCTTGGTCGGCTGGCCCCGTGGAAGACCTTCTGTGGAAAGGCTGGAAGGGAATGCTGCTTTGCCTGAGGTGTGTGATCAAAGTTGATTTTTGTTATACAGATTAGAAAGATCTTACGTGCACAACCCACTTATAAT
This sequence comes from Urocitellus parryii, assembly GCF_045843805.1. NCBI lineage: Eukaryota > Metazoa > Chordata > Mammalia > Rodentia > Sciuridae > Urocitellus > Urocitellus parryii. The sequence goes on along the minus strand of NC_135538.1, from coordinate 1,464,723 downwards.
GATGCACGTTTTTATGGCTGTTCTTTTTTTAAATTTGTTTTTAGTTGTCGGTGGACACAACACCTTTATTTTATTTATTTATTGTTATGTGGTGCTGAGGACCGACCTGCTTCCTCACACAGGCTAGGCCAGCGCTCCCCCGCTCAGCCCCAGCCCCAGCCCTGCGGCTGCTCTTTAATCAGGGAGAAGCCCTGTGAAGTTGCTCTCATCTGCAGCTGTATTTCAGGGTGTTGGGAGCTCCGCCGGCTCTGACCACACAGACCCTTTGAGTAGACCACACCCGTCAGCCGGGGCCCTCCACGTCCTCATCTTGACCAGGTGTTGAAGTTGATGTCCATGTGCTGAGTTGAATCAGTAAGAAACGTACTGTCCAGTCTGACCTGTGAGCAGATGATCTGAGCCCACGCACCCATGTGCTGCTTCTGCAGGACGCTTGCTTCTCGTCCCCCTGCAAGTCTGCTGGCAGAGGACCCGTGTGTGGCCACAGGGCTTCCCGGTGTGGACCCAGCTGCTGCTGCTGAGCTCCTGAGACGCCATCTGATTCACCCGGGCCTAAAACACCAGCTGTCACTCGAGCATGTTATGTGTGTGACAGTTGTGACTTTGCTCTGTTCAACTCCACGTGGCATGGCTCACGTCACGGGGGGAGAAGTGTGCCGGGTTGTTGATGAGTGCTCCTGGAGGCCGTCCTGCGTGGGAGGCTCAGCCTCAGGGACCCCGGGCGCGCGAAGCCAGGCAGTTACATGGCAACGACAGAACTTGGTGAGGGGGCGGTGGCAGATTCTGGGGATACTGAAAAAGGGAGAGAAGGGACTTAGCCACGGGAGCCATGGGAATTCGTGGGTTGGGGTCTAGGTTCCAGTGCTAATAACCAGAATCCATATTCAGAGGGGAGTGTTTTGCAAGGCAGGCCACAGCTTGCAGGTGCAGTGGAGGTGAGGAAGAAACAGCTCCCCAAGCCGCACTCCAGAACTGGGCCTCCTGGGCTGCCACCTCCTCTCCCCGTGGGATCCTAGTGGGCAGGAGGCTGTCAGCACTTCCAAATCCATATCCCACAGCTCCCTCCACTGGCACCAACACAGGGCTCTTGGCCCCTCCCACCCCCAGGTTCTGTAGCCCCCAGAGATTTCCAGGACAGTGGAGCCGCAGCCTGGCCCACCTTACCTCTCAGCTCCGGTGGAGGTGCATCTCGTGGGAAGAAGCCGAGTCCTGTTTGTGCTCTCAGCTGCAGAGACAGATGGGAAAGGCAGTTTTTAACTCTCAGTCTCTGCTGAAGAGGAAGTAACACTAAAAATGGGAATGTCTAAGTACGACCATTGTGGGGGACGATCAGGGGATGGGGGGCTGGTGAGAGGAGCAGAAATAGCCGGGAGGCTGGCAAAACAGTCCTCTGGAGAGAGAATTTTGTACCTTGGTTCTGACTTGGTGTGATGAGCCCTCCAACCTGAATCAAATTTCTCCCATAAATAGCACCTCCTGCAAGTGACGACTGAGAACATTAGGGAACTTTTCCTGTGCACACCGCGGAAACTCAATTTAGATTAGTTCAAGTGAAGCACGAATCCCCTGGATCACAGAACTCAACTCCGGGAGAGTCTGACTTCAGGCATGGTTCGACCCAGGTGCTCCGCCAGGACTTAGGCCACCTTTGCCTCTCGGTTTGGCTCTGCAAACTGGCTTAGTTCTCTGCAGGCTTTTGCTGTGTCCCACTCCAGCTCCAGGGTCATGGCTGTGTGCTCAGGAGCAGAGGGACACTATTTGTTCTAGTGTTTGTGTCAGTTGCAGCGAAAAGAAATCCTGCTGCTCGGGATGTGCACTCAGGCGCATGGGCACCCTGAATGGCCAGTCTGGTGAGGTGCCAGGGCCAGTGGGTTTGAGTGGCAGTGCCCTAGGATCACATGGAGTGGAGTGGTCCTTTTCAAAAAGGCCCTGATTCTGGAAAACAGACACACCTTGGGGTGTACTTGGGGTGACGTGGTGTAGAGAATATCTGAGAACACAGGTGGAACAGGGTGTGTGGACAGCAGCTCAGCACAGGGCGATGTCTCTGGCTCGATGTGGCTCTCCTCTCCCCAGGAACTTGCCAAGGTCTGGGCAGGGTACTGCATCGGTCAGGAACAATGGTCTGATTCAACTGGCTTGGAGTGCCCAGTGGACAGCAAGGTCACTCAGCATAGGGCAGGCATGGCCTCCACCTCATCCTGTCGCTCCACATCCCCAGCCGTCCCTCTCATGTGCGCCACACCAACCTCCTGCCCAGCCTCACCTCACGGTGCTGGGTCTTAGCAAGGGGCATCTGGAGTTTCATTTCCAGCATCCTGTTCTTGTTTGAAAATAGGTGCATCCCCTTCAGCTGGTTCACGAGAACACCTTCGTAGACGCTGTCTTCATCGAGAATACGATTTAAAGAGGATGAAGGGGTCGTGTTTGAATTGGCCCAAGCTGGACAGTGAGCATGGCCGTCCAGCCCTGCAGCTCCTGAGTGTGGAAGACCAGGCTGGCTCCGGGGTGACGGCAGGACCACTTCCCCTGCACGGGGCCCCTGGGATTTTGAGCTGATACCTGAGAGGGACAAACACTCCTCTGGTCTGCCTTCCCAGGCCCACTGCCCGGGAGGGACAGGGTGTGCAGCGTGAACCCCGATGCCGCTGTGTGTGGCCACGCACCTGTGTGTGTGCCTTGGTGCTTGTGAGTGCTTGAACTCAGCGTCCAGGAGCAGCCGGAGGGCAACGTGAAGAAGAGGTACAGATCCACTCCTTATATACTTTACGAATAAAAAGACACGTGCCCAAGACTTTATTTTATAAAACCATTCCCTACATCAGTGTCATTAATCATTAGCAAATCACTCAAAAGCCACAGGTACACAGCCTTCGAAAGGGAAGTTTATGGCTTGGGAAATATTTGCCTGTAAAGGAAAGAAAAAGACATAATGTTTGCATCAGCTCCTAAACCTCGCTGGCTGTGACCCCCAGAGGGTATGGATCTGACGGAAGAATCACTGCTTCTCACAATTTGCAAAAGAGAAATCTTTCTGTGCCCTCCTTTTTGAAAATGAGGGATGTGTTCATCATTACCATAGCAACGCACAACCCTGCAGTAAACATCCCACTGAGCTTCTCCTGCACAGGGTGCCGGGTCACGGGTCACTCACGCCGGCTGGAGAGCCAGGCCTGCCCTCCCAGTGCCGCATTGTCTGCAGGCAGGTGGCTCTGGTCCAGACCCCTGGGCACCTCCTGCAAAGTGCAGGGAACAGTGGCACGCTGTCCATGCTGCTGCCCAGCCGCCCCCTTCGGCCCTCCCGGCAGCCCTGTGCAATCTGTCCCCTCCACCTCCTCCCTCTCTTCTCACTCCGCCTCTCCTTTTTCTTCTTCTCCTCCTTCTTTTTCAAAATAGTTTTGGCCCAATGTGTTTTTTCCATCATGTTTTGACATATATTTGAATTACAAACTCAAAAGTTTTCAACTCCTTCATATACAGCGATAAAACAAAGCGCTCTTCTGTTACTCTCAAGTCCATCACATAGGACTCTCTCTCTCTCACACACACACACACACACTCACTCACATACACACACACTCACACTCACACACATACACACACTCACACGCTCACACGCTCACACTCACACACACACTCACACGCTCACACTCACACACACACTCACACGCTCACACTCACACACACACATACACTCTCACACACACTCACACGCTCACACTCACACACACACTCACACGCTCACACTCACACACACATACACTCTCACACATACTCACACACTCACACACACATACACTCTCACACATACTCACACACTCACACACAAACTCACACACACACTCACACTCACACACATACACACACTCACACACCCACTCACACGCTCACACTCACACACACACTCACACGCTCACACACTCACACACAAACTCACACACATACTCACACTCACACAGACTCACTCACACTCACACTCACTCACTCACACATGCTCACACACTCACACACATACACACTCACACACACACACACACTCACACTCAGGCTCACAGACACATACATGCTCACACACATTCACACACTCACACTCACACTCACCCACACTCACACACACACATACACACTCACAATCACTCACACTCACTCACACACAGGCAACAGGGCCTCAGGTCGCCTGAGCCCACTCTGACCTGGGCAGGAACTAGCCAATGCCCCAGGGTGCCCATCCCCTGGCTCTTGCTGTGGTGGGACAGGGACTTCATTCTCGCAGGACAAAGACTTCGAAGCCTTTTTTCCTCTTCCACACCCCAGTCGTGAAAGCTATTCACAGACAGGAACACAAGAAATGGGGGGCGTCCGGAGGAGAAGGGAGATGGAGGGGTGCAGGACCAGCCTCGGGAAAGTGACAGAGGGAGGAAGTCCCTCCCTCCTGCACAGCTGGGTCCAGCCCTGGTGAGGTGCAGGCCACAGTCATGTCCTGCTTGTGTGTTGTGTCCCAGCGCGACCCTGGCCAGAGGAGAGTGACACGTGGCCCCATGCACTGGGGTGGGAGGGAAGAGCACCCGGGAGACCCGAGCCAAGATGGCTCTTCCAGGTTTGGACACCAAACCCAGCTCAGGACGTCCTGACACCCTGCTTCCAGAAGATGCGTTCCCAGTTACCTGACCCATTTGCTGCGCGTCTTCCTGCCAAACCCTCGGCTCTGCACGGGGTCCTATCTCCTGGGTTCAGACAGACAATTTAACAGACTTTAGTAGACAAGATACCAGACAGATGATTTAACAGACTTCAGTAGACAAGATACCGTAAGCAACTCCGGGTTCACCCAGCATCTTTGAAAGAAATGCAAGATGGAGCCTCAGGATTCCACACCACAGTACACATCCTCTGGGAAGAGACTGAGAGTCAGCCTCCTCCCAGCAGGACACTGCCCACCCCCCTGCAGTGTGTCTCCTGCTGGGCTTTTGTCCCAAAGACACGGGCTGCAAACACCTAGTTTTTAAAGAGCTCCATGTGACCCCCCAGGTCCCAAAGCTCTTCTGTTTTTCTGCATTTATTTCTAAATTTGCATTTTTATTAATTTACTCATTGGAAAACTTCAAGCCTACAGAGGTTTAAACTGCAGCTGAAGCCTCTCAGGCTTGCACTGAAACACCAAGAGCCAGAGAGCACACTTCTGGGTACCCTGCCAAGTCAGTGTAGCCAGGTGCCAGGAGTCACGGGGAGTCAGAAGTGACCAAGGGACGAAGATCCAGGAGGGACACCAAGGCTGGTCACCAGGCTCCTCTGCTTCCATGGTGCTCTTGATCTGGTGATCGATGCACAGAAAAGTACGGAGAGCCATGTTCCCTGTGAGAGCTGCACTGGTCACTGTCCCTGCAGACCTCACTGTGCCTCCAGGGCAGCAGCCTTCCATCCCAGCTCAAGCCGGTGCCTCAGCCCTGAGCTGGGCAGGCCCCTCAGGCTCACCTGGTGCTTCCCATGTGTGCAGAGGGCATCTGGCCCCCAGGGTGGGAAGCCCTGGCCCGGGGGAAACACAATGACTGGCTAAGACAGAGCACAGAACTGTACTAGCAGTGACCTCAAAGTAGGTTTCAGTGCCCCTTGATAGGCCGAGAAATTACTGCAGACACCAAAGAACATTTGCTCATGTGAATCATATCTGTAATAACTGCTCTATTAGAAACTGGAGCAGAGAGAATCTAAAAACATTTATTTTAATCCATTTAAAGATAGCAATGATAAATCCACCATTTGTTAAAACAAATGACATATTTTTATTGCAAGGAAGAGTATTTTCCAAAAACATAAGGAAATTGGTGTAGAGTGTGATCAACATTTTCATAAATTCCTTAACTTTTGACTTGGTGGCAGACAGCCGATTCTCCTCCGGCTCCTGTCAGTGAGCAGCCAGGCTCTTTCATGTGGAAGAGAGGAGGAAAATCCAGTCATTCTCACACATGCATTCAGGCACACACATTAGAACACACTTTTATACACACCCACAAACATGCATATGCATACACAAAAATGCACACACATATGCAGACACATGCAGACATAACATTCACAAACATGTACACACCCATGCACATATTTATATGCAGGTGCATATGAATGCACATGCACTCACATAAACACACATGTACACATTCACACAAGCATGTGTACACATGTGCATAAACGCATGAACACACAAGCACACACACATGCTCCCATGCACACAAATATACATACACCTATAATGACAAGCATACACATGTACACACATGTAAACACACTCAAATATTCACACATACATCAGACAGACCTGCACACACATGCACAAAGGCACATAATCACACACATACACAAGTGCTCCTTTGTGCTTATGTACATACATGCATACCAGTGCACACTCTGGCACACACATATGCACACAGACACCTACATGCACACACACAAATACAAGCATACACACAAACTTATGCACACAAGGGCACACACACATATACCCAGACACATACTCAAGCACACATGGGCACATATTCACACTCAAATGCACATGCCTGCACTTGTGTGCACACACCACACATACACAGACATGTGCCCCCATCTACATACACTCACAATTACACACATGCTAACATACACAATGCACGCACACATGCACACACTAACATAATGCACACACACATGCACACAGACACACGCTTGTGTTGTAGAAAGGTGAAATGCTTTAAGAACCTCATGTCTTTATCATGGACATTCTTTCTTGATCTACTCAAAAGCTTGATGGGGCTCCTTTCATGAAAATTAATGTGACCTGTGCCCTGAGACCCTGTCCCTGACCTGCTTGTCCTCTTACTGAAGTTCCTTGACTCCCTTGTGAATCTGATTTGAACCTGGTGTACTAGCCCCTGGGAACAGTTTTGTTTACTGAAACCTGCAGACTGCTCCAGTGTCCCCGTCAGATGGAGGGGACTGGTCTCTGACCCTGCCAAGCCCCGGCAGCCAGCCTGCCACCCGCTGGTCAGCGTGGTAGGAGCTCCACTGCTGGACTGCTCACCTGGGGTCCTCACAGGTATCCCAGATTTCGCAGAGTGCAGGAGTTATCTCTCAGCTGACCGAGTTAGAAGAAGGGACTTTGAGCATTCTGGTGGACAGGACCTCGGAAGAGTAGATCAGGCATCGCTACTGAATTAGGTTTTAGCCTGGAGCTCAAATCCCCTGCCACAAAAGCACCCAGGGAGAGCCCCTGTGCGGGTGCAGTGAGGAGACTGTCTCCACCCTGGGGACATCAGATCTGTCTCTGGCTCGCTCTTCTGTAGGCTGTGGACAGCCCCCCTCCACAGCCCGAACCAGCCCATCGAAGGCAAGCCAGGGTCTCCTGCCCACCCGCCCTCCTTTAATTGTTCAATTTTAAAAGGAGGTGGGCAGTGAATGCTTGACCAGGTGGCCTGCCAGCCAGAGATGGGGCAGGCACCCGCAGGTCAGACTGCTGCACCTGAGCAGGTCTCTCCATCCTGCCCACTCCCAGAACACCTCAGTGTGGTGGTCTTCAGCTGGACTTTGAGATGGCCGCTGCACACTTCAGCAGGCGATCACCCACACACAGATGCAATCTCCACTACCCCTCTGAATTCCTCAGAGCGTAATTGCCTGCAGCAAGTATAATCCCTTCGCTGGAAATGCACATTTTTAACGGCTCTGTTCTGAGAGACACAGTTTGCGGTAAGCTGATAAGCAACTGCTCTTCCAGATGTGGAGTCCAGCCAGAAGCCCTTTGATAAACACAGCCTACTCCTGGTACTCAGGGGTGTGAGCTCCCAGGTGGTCACCCATGGGTGTGAGCTCCCAGGCCCTTGACCAACAACACCTGCTACTCAGAGGAAAGCCACTGCCCATGGGCGTAGGCGCAGCCCAAGCCAGGGGAGCGACCAACTCACTCGGGTCCCATTGAAGGACCTTTCTAAGCCAGCCGTCTCCCGAGGCAGCCACCTCAGGGGGATTGCTTTCTGGATGGGGCCAGACCTCGGGCCCAGGTGGCTGCCTGGTGGGACAGACAGCAGGATGTCTCAGGGTCAGCTGCCCCAGCCCTCCTGGAAGGGATAGAGCCCCTGCTGTGAACCAGGAGGCTGGCCCCTGCAGGGCCTAGGCCCAGCACGACCCTCCAGGGTGGTGACCAGGGAGGAAAGGGCGAGAACCCAGAAACCAGAGACGTCACAAACAGCATCTGGCCAATCACTTGATCTTTCCAAATTCCCACTTCCTTGCTCTCAGATCCACATGGTTTTCTAGTATCAGGAGAGTCAAGAAATAAGTGAGTTTAAATAGCGAATCATCGGCCTAGGAGAAGCTAAATCTCATTTTTAGTTTTCCTTTTCTCTTGACCTGAGGGTCAGACCTATGTTGTCATCTCTGCAAGAACCGTCAATTCTATAGGAACGTAATTTGACTAAAATCCATCAAAGTCGAATCTTTGAAATGCTGAGCATATTTACCAGAGCAAATGAAAACCCCACCTCCCGGGGCTCAGATAAACACACCTGACCTGCTCAGATTGGCCACCTCCATGCAGCAGCTCCGCCGCTGGGTGGGCCTTTCCTGGGTGCAGGGAATTCTTTCAGTGCAGGTGTGCTTGAGAAGAGGAGTCACACGGACGCACTGTCTTCATGAATTCCTTAGGCTGAGTTAGACTTTAAAACCTCCACAGCGAAGATGGACCCTGCACTGCCAGTATGCCAAGGGTGTTTAGAGGAAATTGCGTCTTATTTCAAAGCTAGTGACGGATTTCAGTTCTGCTAGTTTGCCTTCCTGCCCGCAGCACCATTGTTTGGTTTTGGGCAGCAAGTGAGAGCTGTCTGTACACAACTGTCCCTCCCCCCCCCCCCATTGGCCTATAAGTCACTAAATTTGCAACCTGGGTTTTAAACCCCATCTCTTCGTGTTTTAAAATTCGGCATAGGCCTTAAATGTACATAATATTAATTGAATTTTTCATATGTGCAAAGCACAGGAGAATGTAACAATAGTAACAGAAAACCTTTTTGAAGTTTTGATACGGAGCCCTCAGATGTCAGATTAATGGAGATAAACAGCTTGATGTGTCTGTCACCAGAAGAAATGACACCATGCTGAGGCAGGTGTTCTTCTTAATCTGCTCCCAAGGGTTCAGGTGTATCCAGGTGTGTCAGGGCCAGGTCTCTCAAAGCCGTAGAGGCTGCTGCTCTATGCGTCCTGTGGTGGAATTGTTCTTCAGGAAACAGGGATCGTAAACCACTCCCCAGTTTCCTGGACTGGGCACCTGGGGTCTGGAGAATCCCTAACCTGCCACCCACTTAAAATGCGCAGGAGGAAATGGCATCTGTAGACTTGGGCTTAGGATGTCAACACCTTTTCCGCGGAGACTCCTTTTCTTAGTTCAATGCTGAAAGGCCTTCTGGAGACACGGCGGACTCCTGGGCCACCCACCTGGAAAGGGTGCCAGGACAGGACAGAAGCCCTGGAGAAGGGACTGTCACCACCCTGTACAGATTGCATGGGAGGAAGTGTCCACCAGAGGTGTGAGAAGACGGTCAAGGGAAGCAGCGGGCAATGCCCCGGCCATCCCGTGATTTCCCGTGGGCTCTTCTCTCTGCCCACCTTTCCCCCTGCCACCTTTCCCCCTCACATTCCAATTCTGTTCCCCTACAGCCCCGTGCAGGACGTTGGGTGCCCCTCCCCACTCCCCTGACTTCCCAGCACACACTGAGAGTCTCACTGACCTCAGTAGCAGAAGCAGAGGGAAGAAAGAACCCCCCGTCTCAGGAGAGTGGGCAATAAGGAGCCAGGAAAGACCACTGCAATCCAACCTGTGGAACCTTCTCCAAGTTCTGCTCCTGACTCTTTTACAGGACATTTCATAGGATTTGGAGAAAATCAGGATCCTGGAGCATGATGTCCAGTGTGCTCTTGCATCGTTCCCAAGCTCTGCTACATAGACTGTTGTCCCCAAAGCTACGACCGGCAGCCCCTGCCGTCCCCACAGCCCAGTGGCCCCAGCAGATGCTTGCGACCCTCCCAGGTGGTGCCCCTGTCTCCGGGCCTGACTTCTCTGTTCCTTCCCTCTCCTGGTTCACCTCTCTGTGTACCCCTCTCTCTGCACTTGTTTCCCCCAAGATACCACCCGCTTTCCAGAGACTCTGAAATGTCGGCGGAGTTCCTAGAGCAGAACAGCTCTCTACAGCAGGCCTTCGGGTACATTTGGGTTGTGCTTTTCTCTGGGGCATTTATGTTGTGTCTCATTGTGACAAAACTCTTCCATATGAAGAAAGTTTGGCTGCTGTGTCAAAATAAGAGGGAGACAAGTCAGGGTGAGGGTCCCTTCTGAGGCACAGTGACCACCTTCTCTGCCTGTTTCAAGAGTGGGCTTCTGGGTCCCACGGTGGGTAAGGCACAGATGTCTTCCTTTGTCCTTGTCACCAGGCCCTCTTTGTCTCCACCTTGTGTGAGGAGGCTGATATTTTTTGAGAAGTATTAATAAGCATTTTGTATTCTGACCTTCTACTTCATCACAAGAGCCTCAAGGGGACAAAGATCATCATCAATGAGCACAAAGGGAAAGAATGAGGCTGTGACATTGAGAAGGATAGGTGCAGAGGACACTGAGCCAGGAGTCCCGGGCAGCAGGCTCAGAACTTCCTTGACTCTGTAGCCGTGCTGGGCTGGATTGGCAAGCGGCAGTCCTGTTACCTAGGGTGCTGCAGTCAGATGGGCCTGGCCAAGCAGCCACCCCCTAGGCTCAGGGACAGAGACGGCAGAGGGAGCGGGTGACACCAGGGGTGGGTTGGGGCAGCCCTTCTCAGCTTGGGGAGGAGCTGAGGTCAGGACCCATGTGGAATAGCTGAGGTCAGGACCTCGGGTGCATACGGATGGGGAGAGCGAGATGTTCTGCCCTGGCCACGTGGCAGGTAGCAGAAGGCCCTGCTGGGGTGCCTGAGGCAGGTGCTGACGAGCTGGGGGCAGGGCTTCAGAGGGTCGGTGGGCAACAGAGGGACCTGTGACCAGCAGGTGCCAAGAGAGCAGCCAAGAACCCAGACTCCAGGTGACACCAGGGAGAAACTGAAACTTGGCACAGGCCAAGCCAGCCATGCGGTGAGACAGGCTGCACCATCGCTGGTGGGCCCAGCAGGATTTAGAGGGCAGGGCAGGGCCTGGCAGCTTCCAACTCCCTGAGGGCCCAGGAAGCCTGCTCCTCCACCCCGACCAAGTCAGGGGAACGATGCACAAGGAGGCCCCACCAGGGAGGGGGATCCCCACAGACCCACAGAAAGCCAGCTCTCCCGGAGCTCGAGAGTCAGAGTGTCACTTCTAAGGCTCCCGAGTCCAGAAGGGGACGCCAAGCTGGGTGTGCTGGGTGGGCTGGTGAACTGGGCAGAGGGCGGCCAGCTGTCTGGCTGTCCTCCTACCAGGAGGTGGTCTCTCCAGGAGCCTCACGCCCCCCTGGGGTCCACTGCCACTAGTGGAAAAGAAAGAAAACTTACCCCTACCAAGGTCGGTGGCGCGTGGAAACACAATGCGATTGCTTTAATTCAGAATTCGGATGACATGCAGCCACCCGTGGTCGGGCTGGTGACCCCGGGCAAGCTCAGCCTCAGGTGTGTATTCAAGTGGCCGCCAGCTGGGGAGCTGCCTCCACAGGCACCCGTGGACACGGGCATCTCAGCTCCACCTGTTTGGAAGCTTCCTCAACAAATTCCCATCTTCTCTTCATCTGCAGGAAAGTTGTTCCTCGGGATTTCTAAGCTCTGTCAGCTGCTCAGCCAAAGGGTAACCCAGCAGTGGTCCTAAGGAAGCCCAGCAAGCCACGGACGAATGGGATAGGCGAGCAATTGTGTCAGGAGGAACGCGCTGTCTGGGGGGACATCGAGGACAGAGATCCTGAAAGACGCAGCAGGAAAGCCCCAGAACCCCGGGGCCCGAGCTGCCTCGAAGGAGAGGAGGCATGGACAAAGGCCAGACCCAGAGAAGCCTTTCCTCAGCCGGAAGACGGGTCTTTGGAGGTGACTCAGGGGAAAGGGAAAAGACTGAAAAAGAGTGAAGAAATCCTCGGGATCTCCGCAACGCCCTTCCGCGAGTATTCGCCCAGGGCAAGTTCCAGGTGCAGAGGGGGACAGGCAGAGCAAGGCCTCCCCTCCCTGCTCCTGGCCTCCTGGCCTGAGCCGCTGTCCTCCACCACGCCCTTCTGCCACCATGCTGGGCCCCGTGCAATGGAGTCGGCCAGCCGGGCACTGAGCCTCAGAAGCTGTGAGCCAAAATAAACTCTCCTCCTCCAAGTTGTTCCTGTCAGGTATCTTGGTCACAGACTGGATCCCCAAGTGGGGCTTGTCATAGGAGCAGATCCTGCCATGAGACTTGTTCCGGCAGGGGGCACTGGGGGTGGGTGCGCCATGCAGCTTCGTGCCCCCCACAGTGCTGCACCCTTTCCAGCACCCCCTGCCTAAGGAGGCTTCATGGTGCCTTAGTCCAGGGTCTACACTGGGAGAGAAGCGACAGGCTCTGAAGGCCCACTGAGGCTGTGGTCAGGCGGCTGTGTTGTCATGCTCCGCAGAGCAGAGGATCCTGTCAGGAAAGAACTGATCTCAGAGCAGAGGCCTCCTCTTTCCTTCATAAAAGAACTGATGACGTGTCCAGGGTCATCTGCTGTGTGAAAGGCAGCCCCAGGCCCAGCGCAACATCCAGCAAGGCTTCCCTATGTCCCGCAGGGTCCTATCCAAGCGTAGCTCAAGGGCAAACACAGGGATGCCTGCCACCACGTCAGCTCCTGCCTGTCCGCAAGGCTCACCCGCCAGCACTTGGGGGTCTTGAGCCAAGCGCTGAGCGGGACTGGGGATGAGCACTCTGGGACCCCCAGGGCCCTCTTGTTGGGGAGGCACAGGCAGAGGACCGGCCTTTCCCGCTGGGCTTGGGGGGAGTGCAGACCCCACAGAGTGCATCTGGCCAGTCGGGAAGCGTGGGGAGGAAATGGCATTTCGGCTGACAGCCCAGGGGAAGAGCCGGCTGGTAAAGAGGGCAACAGGAGAACTGGGAGGTGTGAGTGGCTGAGGCCAGCCAAGGTCACAGTGGTCACCGGAGCTGATGGTGAACTTGGTCAGTCGGGGCGCCAGATCAAGGACACCTGTGAGACCAGGATCTGGACCTTATCGCGGACTGTGAGAAGGGTAGATGAGTTTCAAGCAGGGGTGGCCGTCACTTCCACACAGGCTGGCTCAGAATCTGCAGGGCTGACGGTCTGCGGGAAGCGGGAAGAGGGAGGAGAGGGGGAGAGGGCAGGGAGCGGAAGGTGAGGTCAGCAGGCGTGGAGGGGTCAGCCTCTGATTCAGGGAGCGCGGCAGGCAGGCTTGTCTTAAGCTGGAAGTGGGGACAGAACTTGGGCCACGCCAGTCAAGGATCAAGTCCTACTTGGGGCCCGTTGCCATGGGCCGCTGCTGAGGGTGGCTTAGGTGTCTGTTTCCAAACGTGGTGTAGCCCTGCCCATCTGTGTCTCCCTCTCAGGACCCGGTGTGGTGTTTGAGAGTCTTGGAGGCGTGCCTGCTGACCCCCCTGCTCTCACTTCCAAGAACTTCCAAGGACCCCTACCAAATGTCCACCCTCAGGCCCCTGCCAGGAGGGGGCGCACACCAGCAGGCGGGGGGCCTGGACGGCCTCACCAGGGGGAGGCTGGCCTGGAGCTGGCAGGAATGGAGGTGGGTAGGACCTGGGTGGTCAGTCCCCAGGCCTCTGAAGCCCAGGCCCAGGAGGGAGAGTAGCCCAAGTGAGGACGTGGCCCATCCCCAGTTCTCCAGGTGATGGAGTGACCACTGTCGTCATGGAGGTTCCTGTCCCTAACTTGTCACCCACACAGTCTGTAGCTATACCTGAGCACGGTGGTGTCTTCACGGAGCTTCCTTGAACGTGGGCCTCGTGTTCAAAGCCTGACTCCCGTGACGCTAGGTGCTTGCTCTTGAGGCAGCTCTGAAGGCCTCTCGGGCTTCGTGGAGACGAAAACCATCAAACACCTGCAGCTGTGGTCGTCCATGGGGCAGTTCTCAATCTGCTTCCATGCTATGAAATAAGCAGGTCCCCAAGTTGTCCCCCTGCCTGGCAGAGCTCCGCAGACCCCTCTGGGTTCTCAGGCGGGGTCGGGATCTGCGTGGATCTCCGTCTCCACTCCCCCTTCCTCTCCCAGACCAGTATTTCCCCTTTGGCTGTTATTTCATGTAGCTAATGCAAGGGCCTCTTTGTGCCCTGAGACCCCTGTGGACCCTGGAGCAACTGTGGGGCAGGACCCATGCCTGGGACAGCTGCTGGTGTGTGAGGATGAAGGAGGAGGGCTCGAGGTTGTCCTGCTCAGTGCTCACTCAGCCAGCAGTGCAGGACACCAGGGACTCCGGTGACATCCCCTGGTGAGACCTGCAAGAGCATATCCCCTGGCTTCCCTGAGTGGCCTTCCCGGGCTGCCTCTGCTGGGTGGAGAGTTAGAGGCACAGCATTGAGCCCACTGACCTCTCGGCCTGCAGTGCACAGGCAGGTGACCTGAGAGCCCAGAGAGGCTGGGGTTCTGGGCTGAGCAGAGGGGCAAGCTGACCTCAGGGCCTTACCTGGGGCCCCCCGGCCCTGCACTTGGGGTCCGGCACACAGGTGCAGCAGGACTCTGTCTTCCCCTTCTCCTCTGCAGACTCTCACCAGGAAGCAGCTCTGGAGATCTCCCTCTGCAACCCACCTTACCCTCCCTCCAAACTGAACAATAAAGCCAAACAGAAAACCCAGCTACACTAACACAAAGAGTGAAAGTTGACAAGTTCCAAATAGAACACAGACTCTGCTCCCTGCCCGCCTGGCACAGGGTGGACTCCAGGTGACACGTGCTCCAGCTGCATAGCTCAGCCGTCCATGGCTGAGCTGCAAGTCTAACTGCCTTGTCTCCAAGACAGAGCCACTTTCTGCCCCAGCCCCCACTGACAGGGAAATCTCCTCTCTCACCCTGTGAGTGTGGCCCGTGGCCAGGCTCATGTCCTCTCAAGCAGGTCTTCCATCCAGGCTGTTTCTGCCTACACTGGACTTCACCTCTTTGGCTCCTGAGGCTGAGGACTGTGTTGACCCCCAGGTTGGGAGACTCTGGGGGAAACGGAGGTGGGTGGGTGGCCTTCCAGGCTCCCTGTCGAAGGTTGCCTGGTGGCTTTCTGCTTTTGCAGAGAGCATCCATTCTCAAAGAAAGAGCCTGCGCCTGTGCCCTGGGCCAGGACCCGGATGCCATTGCCACACACACCACCCTTAGCGAGGTAACAGGCTGCTCCGCTCCTCCAGTGCCGGCCTCCATGCTGGCGGCTCACAGGCCTGGGAAGCCTGCCTTGGAGGCCCAGCACAGGCTGGCAATCCGGAGATGCCCTCCAGGCCTGGAGACCTGCAGTGCCAGCCTTGCCCTCCTCCAGGAAAGGGTAGTGTTAAGTGTCAGGGCCAGGCGGCCCTTGAGGATGGTCATCATTCCCATAGTCCCAGTTGGAAGAACCAAGGGTGAGTTTCATCCCCACTAAGCCGTTGTTCCTCCGGCCTCCTCCTGGACCCAGTTCACAGTTTGCTGAATTCTCCTGTGCTTGGGCCCAAGGACACAGGACCTTCCTCTGGGCCTCTGTGGTGTGCTGCTGAGGAACAGAAATGACGGCTCGCGGACTAAGCTGGTTACACTACTTAAAACATGCAGTCAAGCTTGAAAACAAGAGGCCCGTTAGCCCAGGCACGCATGCTCAGGCAGAGGGTCCTCGTGCAGGGTAAACACTGCACCCTCAGAGCCGCAGGCTTTGAGCAAAGTGCAGGGCTCAGAAGAGGAAAGAGAGATCTGGTTCACACCGAAGAGCTAAAACCAAAAAGCACCTCAGCCCGGCCTGCATCAGAAATTTCTTGACAGAGCAGCTTTCTGTGGATGTTCAACTATACTTTCAGGAACTGTCAATCATCAGAAATAACCCCCAGAGCAGCAGGTGTATCACAATTCAAGAAAAACCCACAGCTGGGAGTAAACTGAGTTTTTACTAGGGCTGAATCTAGTCGACACATGGTTCTTCTATTTAAAGCACTTGGTAGATTTGAGAGGCGAGAGAGGCAGTCAGATGTCATCCAATCATTTGGGCAGCTCGGCATAATTTGCTGCCTTGACCGACTCCTGAGGACTTGCCTGCCACTAGGGCAGAGCAGGACCATCGGGCAGGGAGGTGGGTGTGTTTTGAATTCAAGAAGCTGTGAGCGTTGAGGATGTGACCTACAGCCCCCAGATGCACAGGTCCATGGAAACACACCAGGGTATTCATCTTGCACCATGATTGCTTAAAAGCAAACCCACACCAGCCCCGCAGCAGGTCAATGGTTCAGTTATTACCCACGAGCCCTGAAGCAAAGGCAGAGCTGCACACCACAGGACCAGTGTGCTGTCTCCCCTGGGCCAGCTTCTACCTAATCCTCCCCCGAAAGCCTAGAGGGGCAGAGAAGGGGCCTAGGTCACAGAGAAGACAGGGGCTCCCAGGGTGACAGGAAACCAATCCCACAACTGATGTCTCCAAGTCCTTAATAGACCAAGTCGTTTCTCTGATAAAATGGCCTCGGGAGGTGCCAGTGCTGGTGTGTGAACATCATCGCTCTTCATGCCACATCCGCTGTATTCCTACATGTGTGGGATGCTGAGTGCTGCTCATGTGTGAGCAGGTGGGAGCCTGCGTGCACAGGTACGTGGAAAGGCAGACAGCTTGGATGCCTGCAGTGGTCCCATGAGCCTGAACAGCCTGCAGAACGCACCTGGTCTTGTAAAAATATTTCTGAGTGACGGTTTCTAGAGAAACATGCCATACAAAAAGGCCTGTTGGTATATATTAAGCATGTGCTATTCATTGGCATGAAAGAAATGCCACCCAAGAGCCAAGCACTCCATTGATTTTGAAGATCTGGAAATATCACCAGGTTGTAAAACATGGTAGGGGTCGGAGGAGCCAAGCCTGCACTGTATCCCAAACCACATCTATTCCTTTGTTTGTTGAGCAGGTGAAGATGATTGAAACAAGAACGGTCTTTATCACAGTGGTCCGGGTTCTCACTGATTAGAAGCAAAGCTCCCAGGGCCAGAAGCTCTGGGCTGTGTTCCCCCTAGCACCAGGTCATGAGCTGCGGCTTGGGTTTCCTCTGCTCAGGAGGACTCCCTGCACTGCCTACCAGGTGAGTCCTGGGCTCCAGGGCAGGTGTGGGGTGGGGGCAAGGGAGACTAAGTGGTCTGGCAGGTCATTCCTTGGCAAGCTCGGGAAATTAATGCTGAGCCTGCAGATTTTCATAGTTAGGAGAATAAGTGTAACAAAGTTCTTGAGTATCTTTTGCATTAAAAATGTAAAGTTTGGAAAATGTTACTTGAGAAACAAATCAATAAATTAGCAAATAGAAATAAAAATAACAATGTATCAACTAGGAATTTCTAATAGTTGTTTGCTTATTAGAACAAAAGCAAACTCACATACATTGTGGTTTTAGGATGGAAATGACCATTTTATTTTACAAAACAGTCACAAACACAATTAGAAGTACAGCCAGCCCAGTCCTCAAAATGTCCTGAGCCAGACATGGGCTGACTGGCTGGAGGACATGGGCGTAGGGCCAGGCCCTTGCTACACTGGCACTACCTGTGGGCACCTGTGTTCCTACCAATGTGTGATAATTGGAAGCCGAGGACCCACACTGCAGCACCCCTCCAATGAACTTGACCTTGAAACGGCATCTCTTGTAATGGGCAACTTTCACAAGGATAGTTATTGACTGTCCGGAGGGTTTCAAGATAATTTTTTTTCTTTAGACCAAAGTTTCATGCAGAAGAGAACACACAAATAATTGCTAAAGAAAATGAAGCTGCTTCATTACCAGTAGGATCTGAACTGCCGGCCGAACTCTTCAGTATAAGTGTCTCCACGTTATTTCATTACTGTACCAGCTCCCCTGTCCTGGGGCAGTGGCCACCCCTGCTCCACACTGTGCTTTCTACAAAGCCCCGGTGCACAGGTCATAGCCCCCGCCCCACCCTGAGGGGCTCCTGGGCGGAAGATCTCCAGGTTGGAGGGTCAGGCCATGCGGTGAATTACTGAAGGATGGCGTGTGGCTGGGTGAAGGAGTGTCTGCTGTCCAGGCGTGCTTGCTGTGGACGGAAGAAACACCCACAAGTAACGAGTCTTGTGCCCCCAGCTTGGGGGTCAGGAAGTTGCTCCTGTGAAGGTCCAGGGGAGCTGCTGCTGCGTTGGTGATGGAGACGGTCAGCACGTCTGTGGTGTGGCTTCCTAAAGGTTCACCCCACTGCCACGTCAGGCAGAGGGACAGCTACCATCTGTCCTCATCTCTCTAAGTCTCCTGCCCAGGGAGGCCATGGGAAAGTGGGAGTGGACTGCAGGAGCAGGGCCAGTGGGAAGTAAGTGCTGGGGCCACGGCTCCCTGCGCTATCCCCAGGTCATCTGAACCTCCCAGGTCCGTTTCCTCCCAGAACCTGCTCCCCAGAAAAGGAGACTGACTGGGGTCCACAGCCCAGGGCTTCCCAGGCAAGCACAAGGCTCCTGGGAGACAGAAAGGGGCAGACAGCAGGGAGGACTGGGGGCTCAGGGTCTGTGGCCGAGGGAGGGAACTAAAGGCAGTGCCAGAGCTGACCGCCCTTGAGGCCTTTCCTAGACTTCAACTTCATCCTGCAGACCCTTGGTGGTCACGGGCTAGTGCCCACCAGGCCTGCCCCCAGACTCACCATGGAGGGACCATCTGGGCAGGACTTGGGGTCTCTGTTGGCTAAGGAATGTGGGAAGGCTCAGACCCCTAATCAGAGGCAGTCTCACGAGGCTGGAGCCAAGCACCTGGAGCTTCAGGGCCAGAACACGAGGACGTGCCTCTGGGGTTTATGAAGTCAAGACAGAAGACAGCAGGGATGACTGCAGCCTGGTCGCAGACAGAACTGACCCCTGCTGCAGAGTCCAGTCAGCCCTCCCGCCTCTCCATCCAGATGTCCAGCTCCGGCCAGGCACAGGCTCCAGCCTCACCCAGAGAGGAGCCTGCAGGGCTGCACGAGTCTTCTTAGAAAGGCATTTCAGGTTTCTTTTAGGTTCCCTGGACACCGATTGCTCTCAATCACCGTGAAAAAGTTAATGGCCACCAATGAATACTTTTGCTCGTGGCTTCCCAGGATGGCATCCGTTTTTCTGACCTGAAGCCTCCCTCCGCTCTCCCGGCCTAATTATTACATCAAAATTACTGGGGCCACGGCCGTTCTGTGTAAGTCCTCAGATCAAAAGTGAATGCTCTTTGGGAAGAAGTTCTCAATTCCTTTATTAAGTGGAAAACGCACTTCCCAGCCCTTCCTGACGTCCTCACCTGGGATGTGCAGCTTCAGGCCCTGAGCCCCTGAGGCTGCACCTGGTTCCAGCTTTCTCTCTTCCTCCTTTGCTGACCGGTCCCCTCTACACGTTCTTCAATGATTACACCTTATTTTGTAATGATAAAAAAGTGAAGCAGAGAATGCTCACTCTGCAGTACAGGGATAAAAGTGGGTCAAATACCCGGGCCTCTGGGCATGCATACTTGCTGCCATGGCCCCCGTTGACCATCTTGACCAGGTGTGGTCGTAACTGCGGGTTCTTCCATCTCTTCCCAGCTTACAAAGCTGGGTCGCACCCCTGGTCTGGAGCATGAGCTGAGCCCTTGAGTCCTCTGCTGGTTTCAAGGACAGATCCGAGAGCATGGGGCTGTGGAGTGTAGGTCAGTGGACGGGCCACTCGCTGGCTCTGCCTTCCAATAAGCCCTCACCACCTGCAGTCTGCAACGCGCTCCCCGTCACCTCGGCCTGTGCTCTGTGACCCCAGGGCACAGTACTTCCAGAACAGTGAGGTGCGCCTGACTCACAGGGGCTGGTCACACTGCAGGCTGACCGCAGGCCTGGGTGGGTGGGCACTCTGCCTTGGCTCATGATCCCAGGTCCACCACCCCAAGAGTAGGAGGTGTCCCTTTCTCACTGGGAAGGACCACTGCCCATCTGTGGGTGCCATTGGCATGGTGTGGGGGCCAGTTCTGGGACCAGCCACGCCTGGTCACTGGCCCATTGCTTGCCCCTCACTGCATTCCAGTGGGCTTCCGTGGGATCCAGGGCCTGACTTTACCACCCACCACACACATGGCATTTGACGGCCAGGCCTCTATTTCTAACAAGTTGGAGAACTGCTCACGAAACGGACGCCAGCTCCTGCCTCAGCCCACCTCTTAGGGCCAGCGTGGCGCCTGTCCACTACCAGGTAGACTGCAGCGTCTCTGGACCACCAGCACTAACCTCCTCCATCTGGAGATGCCCCCAGTGGAGTGGGGTGACGGTCCTGCCTGCCTGGTGGTGTGCAGGGCAGGCAGGGCAGGCACGGGCTCCGGCAGTGGCCAGGGGCTCTCCCAGTCCCCTCTCATGGTCCACCCGCCTCCTGCTGTCGTGAGGAGGGGTGTGGTGTGTGGATGGGCTGCTGGAAATGGACTGCTTGCTGGGTGTCCATCTGCTCCCTTCTTCCTGGATTTAGCCACACTCAGCTTTTGGTCCAGTGCCCATGGCCAACGTCGGTGGCTTCGGCAGGCAGGGTGGCACTTCATCTCCCGGGACCCTGTGTGCTGTGTGAAGTGACCATGTCCTTCATCAGGGGCCATCTCGTTGCTTCTACCGAGTAGAATCACCCGCCCTCCCGCCCCAGATCACTCTGTCAGAAGACTGTTTTATTCCAGTGGGTTTTGGGCCGCACTGGAAAGGAAGGGCCGGTGGTTCTCGCCACAAACTCCGAGGCTCTGGGGGGACAGCAGTGACCAGGGGCTCCTTCTGTCCTGCAGGTCTGGTGTGCTCAGTGGGGAGCGTGGACCTCTTTTTCCATCCGGTTCTCCTGACGCTCCCCTGGTGGGGACAAGTTCCTGCATGTGGGGATGGCCACCGTTGCCACTTCAGCAGCTGAGGGCCCACTGGCACAGGTGACAGACGTGGGGATTGCGTCCTCATGGGAGGACCCCAGGGCACTTGAAGGCCACCATGCTCAAGTAGCTCCGGGTCTGTAGAGGGCATGGGAGCAGATTCACCTGGCACTGGGCGGCACTGGGCATCAAGAATGAGAGGCAGGACCCGTTCATGGAGCCAAGAGCCAGAGTGTCCCTGGGAAGGAGGAGCAGACAGGACGGGTGAGGCAAGGACAGTGAGCTCTGAAAACCTCCCGAGACACTGGTGGCTCTTAAACACAAAGTGCACCAGACAGAAGCTGATTTATTTAATTTAAAAAGGTCAGGCAGACGTCGAGTGGATCTCCCTACCACGGGGGACAGGTCTTGGTCTCAAAGACATGTCAACTTAAAAGAAACCCAGGCCTTCCTTTCAGAACTCTTTCCTGCATTCCTCTGGAAGTGGCTCTGGAACGCACTCCACTCGGCCCCGGGACTTCGCGCTGCAGATTGAGAGCCTGCGCTCACCGCTGCTCTCCAACTGGGGACGTCTGAACAGGCCCAGGCCCTGGTGAATAAACTGCAGATGAAAAGAACTAATCGGCCCCAGATGGAGGCATGTGGCTTCTTTCAGGATCTTGACTTTTAAAATATTTATTTAAAACAAACATTAGCTGTCCCCATGAACAGCCTCCCGTCCTTCTGACCTCCAGTGACCTCCTCCTGGGGGCGGTTAAAGCTGGAGAGCCTTTTGTTTATTCTTCAGGAATCCGAGAGTTCACAGAAGTTTTAAAAATTAACCTGGACTCCAGCAGCCGGGGGCCCCTGCTGGGTCCCAGGGTCCCACTCACCCCATTAGAGCCCTGCTCCCGGCTCCCGCCCCAGGAAGTGGCTGACCCCGTTGCTGACCCCGAGTCTCCACGCCCTGAGCTCTGGAAGCACAAGCTCCATTCCTGTGAGGAGCTCAGCAAACAGGGAGCCAGGCCTGAGTCTCCTGCCGGACCGGGACCGGACCGGACTGGTCCTGTTCCACTGAATGACGGTTGTCATTGTCCCCGGGGTATGCTTGGCCAGGTGTGCCATGGCACATGGGACCCGGACTGGTCCTGTCCCACTGAATGACGGTTGTCATTGTCCCCGGGGTGTGCTTGGCCAGGTGTGCCACGGCACATGCTGGCTTTCTCCCTCTGGAGCCTTCCAGGTGGCTCCTGCCTCAGGAGAGGAGCATCCGGCACAGGCCCAGCCCTACAGCCGCCACCAGGGTGGGACTTAGATCCACCCTGGGCTGAGCAGGTGCGGCCTGGCCTCTAGTCCCTGCCTGGTGCTCACTGCCTCACTGTCTTCAGAAGCCTCCGAGGTGCAGGAACTACCAGGGAAGTGAGGCCGAGTCAACAGGCCCACGTGGGGCAGCCTCCTGGATGAGCAGGACAGTGCTGGCGGGGCCATGGCGACTGCCAGAGCTGCCTGGGGTGCAGGTGCCCTGGGGTACAGCTGGGCCACAGGCTAGAGTGAGGCCCCGGGAACCTACAGATGAGGCTCCGAGTCGGTCAAGCTTTGCGCCATCCTGAGGGATTCAAGGCCCTGGACCCAAGTGAGCAGCGGCCAAGCACCAAGGAAGCCTCATAGAGACTCCTCTGTCTGCCTCTCTCCTTCCAAACCCGAGCTCCCGCTCCCCTGCTCCTCTCCCGGTAGGAGCAGCGTGTCCCCAGGGACAGTCTCAGGGACGAGATTCTCAGCTCTGAGGCAGCAGGCGGCTGCCCGAGCAGGAGGAGAGCGGTGGTGTGAATGCATGAGCACCTAGGTGGCCTCGGGATGGACAGGGCTTCCCTGCCCCTCACTAAACACACTTGGAGGACCTGTCTCCCCTAGTGCACCTCTGCAGCAGGGACCCCAACCACCACCCAGGCTCTGCCCCTCCTCCTCCTCCTCCCTGAGCCTTGCCCCCTCCTCCCTGGGCTCTGCCCCCTCCTCTCCTCCTCCCTGAGCCTTGCCCCCTCCTCCCTGGGCTCTGCCCCCTCCTCTTCCTCCTCCCTGAGCCCTGCCCCCTCCTCCCTGGGCTCTGCCCCCTCCTCCTACCTGGGCTCTGGCTCTTCCTCCTCCTCCTCTTCCTCCGCCCTGGGGCCCTGCCTCCTCCTCCTCCTCCCTGGGCCCTGCCTCCTCCTCCTCCT
>NC_135538.1:1359497-1441403 GCF_045843805.1 Urocitellus parryii | reverse complement strand
CACCCACAGAGGCAGTGGGTGGCAGGTGGGGGTCCTGCCGCTTGCCCCTCCCCATGGGGGGCTAGGCAGCTTGGAGAATCTGGGGTCGTGAGGGTCACCTTGCCCTTCAGCCCTTCCCTAGGAACAAGAGCAAGTGAAAAGTGGCCCCGGTGGCCCTGCCAGGCTGACCCGGTCTCCTCGTTTTCCAAGAGCTCAGGGGTGCACTCCTCGCCATCTGTTCTGAGTTTTGGGGGTGAGGGTGGCAGAGTCGGGGCATAGCAGAGCCCTCCAGACTCTCCTTGGTGGACACTGGCCTGCGGGCCAACAGGAAGGGTGTAGGTACCCCACGGGGCCAACGCTGGGGAGGCTGGGTGGAGGGGGCAACAGGACTTGGGGGCGATGGTCATGCTGACCAGGACATGCAGGATGGCAGGCTCCAAGGGGCCCTGGGGCCCCCGCACTCTGGCCAAGCGTCGTGGCCGGAAGGTTGCAGGACCCGCTCTGGATCCAGCTCCTCAGCACCTCTGCAGGAGCCCAACAATGCCACCGCTCCTCACCAGCCTTTCCCGGGCCACACGGGCACTGGGAAGCCCTGCTCTGAAAGGCAGACCCTCGGTCCCCGGGACGTGCCCGTTTCCAGTGGGCAGTGCCCTGCCCCGGACTTCCACTTGAGTCCTTGGAATCAAAGATGCGGAACATGGCGGTTTTCATTTCTGAAAGAAGCATGTGGCCATGTGGAACACGGGACCTGGCTCAAGGTCACGCAGGTCACACAGGTGCAATTTTGGCAAAGGACACCACAGGTAGGACCCATGATCCCCACTGTGGCCTGTGTTCTGGGGTCTACTGCTGTGCCTGGCCAATCATAGGAACACGTCCACACTGCGGACACATACACCACACGCACACACACACCTGCACACTTACCACTCCATACACCCACACACACTCACACCTGCACACTTGCCACTCACACACCCACACACACTCACACCTGCACACTTATCACTCACACACCTACACACACTCACACCTGCACACTTACTACTCACACACCTACACACTCACACCTGCAAACTTACCACTCCATACACCCACACACACTCACACCTGCACGCTTACCACTCTACACACCCACACACACTCACACTGCACACTTACCACTCACACCTATACACACTCACACCTGCACACTTACCACTCCACACACCCACACACACTCACACCTGCACACTTGCCACTCACACACCCACACACACTCACACTGCACACTTACCACTCACACACCCACACACACTCACACCTGCACACTTGCCACTCACACACCCACACACACTCACACATGCACACTTACCACTCACACACCTACACACACTCACACCTGCACACTTGCCCACTCACACCCCACACTCACACTAGCACACTTGCCACTCACACACCCACACACACTCACACCTGCACACTTAGCACTCCACACACCCACACACACTCACACCTGCACACTTACCACTCCACACACCCACACGCACTCACACATGCACACTTACCACTCCACACACCCACACACACTCACACCTGCACACTTACCACTCACACTTGCACACTTACGACTCCACACACCCCCACACACTCACGCCTGCACACTTGCCACTCACACACACTCATGACACACACACCTACACACTTACCACTCCACACACCCACACACACTCACGCCTGCACACTTACCACTCCACACACACCCACACACACTCACACCTGCACACTTACCACTTCACATACCCACACACACTCACACCTGCACACTTACCACTCACACACACTCATGACACACAGGCAGTCCCACAGCCCTGCTGCCGGGGTGACAGGGGCCTCCTGAGGGTGCTGGACGGGGAGGTGCCCCCCGAGGCGCTGGCAGTGCCCTGTTGGCTGAACAGAGCCCAGGAGGCTGGTGTCCCTGGGTGAGAGAGTCCACCATGGAGACGGCACAGCCTGCTCCTCACTGCCCAGCAGGCCGCCCCGAGACCAGGCCCTTTGTGGAGTATCACAGGGACACACAGCTCCTGCAGATGGTGGTGACAGTGACCACCCAGGGGTGGGAGCTAGCGGGGGGCCTTCTCATCTCAGGGCCCTGGGAACAACTCATGTGTGCCGCTGGTCCAACTGCCAGGGTGCCGAGCCCTGGACCTGCCCACCCGGGGACGGGTCTCCTGTTCCCCACCCGGGGCATCCCTCGCACAGAGGCCTCTCTTTCCCCGGGAGGTGGGCCGGCCTGCTTCTTGGCACAGCCCGCCTGGCCCTCGGGCTTCTCCCCAGCAGGCTGAGTGGACTTGGGTCTGGTCCTTTCTGCCAATCAGCTGGACAGGTGGGTGTGATTGTGTATGAAAACAGCACTGGGTACAGGCTGCTGGCCCTCGCTGCCCCAGCCGCCCGGGCAGCAGCACCCTATGCAGGCAACTGAGGGGCCAGCGGGGCCCTGGAGGACGGGCCTTGGCCCCTACACCAACCGCAGGACTCGAGAGTGCGAGGCAGTCACCCCAAGACTTGGTGGACCACGGTCCAGGTTCACAGGCTCTGGAGGCAGAGCAGGCCCAGGAGGGGAACACTGGACCCCGCAGTGTGGATTTCCTGGTTTTTAACACACCCTTCTGCACACTCCTCTCCCCAAGGACCTCAAAACACGCCCAGGCAGGCCTGCTGCCAAGACCAAGCCCGGCCACAGGAAAAGCCCAGGGGAATTCAGTGCGCGACAGAGCGGGTGCCCGCCGCCTGGCTCTGGCCCAGCGGGACCCAACACCCTGCTCTGGATGTTGATTGATGTGACTGAGGGACTCTGTGGGGAGCATCTGGGATCTGTGCCCTGAGCAGCCTACAAAGGCACGTTCTGAAGGCACGGCCAGCTGTCTCAGCAGAGGCTCCTCGGCGCCCTGGGGCCACTGAGACCAGAGTGTCCATCTCCACCTCTCCATTCCCCCGGCCAGAGCTGATAAGGCCCCACTACAAAGAGCCGCTGGGGGAGAACCAGTCTCTCTCATGGAGCAGGTTTCTGAGCGGAGCCACTCCACGGTCTGGGAGTGGACGGAGCATGGTGACTCCCACTCCCACTTCCCACCCTGAAGGTACATGCGTTTTCAAAACAGACAAGGATGCGTGCAGCCCTCCTTTTGCACAAAGCTTGAGGGAAGTTCATCTTAAAGTAGTACCATGTGGGGGATTCAGGTGTGGTGAGGAGAAATTACACGCTGAATCCCCGTCAAGGCTGGGATCCACCGAAGCTTCCAGTCAGCCTCTGCGCCCTTCTGTGACCAGCAAGTCTGTGCAGAGCGGGAGAGGGAGGGTGTGTCTGCTAAATCCCGTATTTACATAGCCACAGCCCAGGCGTTCCGGAGCCAGCCCTCTCCTCCTGGGACTGGACTGCTGCTGGACCAGTCGGGGCAGCCCGCCAGAGTGCTCCCCAGCTCTGTTTGCACCCCACGTCCAGCCGGCACCCTCTCTTCTGGGTCAGCTCCTCCGAGGTCCCTGTGGCCTACACAGGCCTGGTCTGGGCTGCTGGGGCTGCCTCCAGAGCTCTGGGGCTAACCTGGGCTGCTCCTGGGGAGGCCTAGCCTGGGCTTCTGTGCTCAGGCCTGCTCAGCCCTCAGGGTGGTGGTCTGCAGACGGCTTTGGCTCCGCTCATTCAAGGAGCTCCAAGGAGCGCTTTCTCTTCTGATGCGCCTGAGCTGGTGTGCCGGGTCCCGCTTGGGCTGGGGACCCTGACCGGGGCCTGGCCTCTGCGGGCCACAGCGCTGGGGAGAGCCGCTGGCCGGCACTGCTGGGAAGGCCCTGGAGGTCTGGCCCAGCTGCCCTATCCTGGCCCCCAAGGCCTCAAGGACAGGAGGCTGCCCTGGAGCTGTGCCACCCGATGGCCTGGGCTCCACCCTGGGTTCTCTGCGTCTCCGTCTCTGCTCTTGGGAGATGGTGGCTGCTGGGCTCCCCTCGCCCCACAGAGAACTTCCACCCCACTCCTGAGCTGCCCCGTCTTCTACAGCTGGGGCCTAGATCTCCTCCAGGACACCTGACCGCAGCTTCCCACACCATCGACCGGTCCCACTGCGCGCCAGGAGCCTCCCTCACTGCTGGTCCAGTGTCACCAGGCCAAGGGAACAATGAGAGCCTTGGGCCACGCTTGCTGGCCCTGGCTCTCCCCAGAGCACCGGTGGCCCTCCCTAAGCCGGTGTGAGGCATAGCCATCCCTGTCCCTCCTGGAAGCGGCAGCCACCAGGCACCAGGGGCTGGAGTCTCACTGGAAACCCACCTAGCGGAGCTGCTGGGACAGGTCGCAGCCGGGAACGCGCCTCCACTGCCGGCTGCTCCCCCCCACCCGGGGGGGGGGGTTGATGTTTTACGTCTGTGGAGGGCTCGGCGGGCCGTCTGTGTAACTGATGTGTAACTTGAGAAGTCTCATCTCCAGGGGTCTAAACCGCACAGGGCTGCAGGCCGGGGGCAGGAAGCTGTCTTGGGCTCTACCCTGGTGTCCTTTGCCCAGGTCCCCTGTGTGGTAAGCAGGTTCTGCCTGTGCTCTGTGATGGTCTCTGAAAGACCACTCAAGCCTGGACCTGGGGTGGGCAGGAGAAACGGGTAAAATGCCAGCACATGCCACCTGGTCAAAGCCCCAGCTTCCCGGGCTGGGCAGGGGCAAGGAGGTGGGAGCATTGGACGGGCTGGGGTCCTGAGGCACACAGGTCAGGTGCTGCACTGGACTGGTTCCTCTGTGCATGCAGCACTCAGACTGAGAGAGTGGCCAAGACCAGGCACAGAGCCAGGTCCTGGTGCTGGGTCCCCAGGCTGCGGCACCACAAGCTGCTGGACGTCCTTTGTTCTCACAGGACACCCTGGAGGGGGCCAGAATCCTGAGGGGAGAGAGACACTGTCTGCCTGAGACCAGCAGGTGCTGGGCTGAAGCTTGACTCAGACTCCAGCTCAGAGCAGGAGCCTGACCCCATCTTCCTGCCCCTGGTCTGACCCCCTTGGGAGGCACCTCCCAGTCTCCCACAGGGGAGGACAGTGTTCAGAGGCTATCACCTTCTCCAGGGAAGAGGGTGGAG
This sequence comes from Urocitellus parryii, assembly GCF_045843805.1. Lineage (NCBI taxonomy): Eukaryota > Metazoa > Chordata > Mammalia > Rodentia > Sciuridae > Urocitellus > Urocitellus parryii. The sequence continues at coordinate 1,436,340 of NC_135538.1, read as the reverse complement.
GGCAGGAGTGCGTCAGCCTGGCCAGCAGTCTCCATCCTGCATCCCACAATCCTGACAGGGATGGCCCAATGGCCATCACCCCCACTGACCTGGGGTCCCCTTCCCAGGTCTCCTAAGGTTCCTGGTCCCCCTCCAGCCGGGGTCTTTAGAGCCTTGGGGTCCTGTGCACTTCAGGGTCCCTCATGCCCCATGTTCTTCCCACTCTGGGGCTCTGTCTTGCTCACCGGGAGCTGGCCTGAGAGACGCGCTGGGAGGGACATTGACTGGAGAGGCTCCAGGGAGGCGCTAGGCGAGGCCTGAGCACTGGGCCCTGGACCAGGTAGGAGGGCCCAGGCCGCACTGGCTCCCGTGTCCCGCATGCTCCGAGGAGTTTCAAAGCCTTCTTTGCTCATGGAGAGAAGTCCAGACCAGGCTTGTCCACACCTGAGCGACAGCAGTAGGTGGGCAGGTCACTGAGCTGCGTGCGGGACCTGCAGCGGGCTTCCCACCCGTCCTGCCGTTCCACACAAGAGGCGAACCTCTCCGCTTGTCTCCTTGCTCGGGAGACCCTTTGCCTTCCCCCGAGTTGGCTCCGTCATTTCTAACTGAGTCTCACACCCGAGGCTGGCACTCCCTGTCCCAGTGCTGGAGGGCAAGAGGCTCTAAAGCAAGATCGTCGGTGGGTGCAACTGAAGTCAGACAGGATGGAAGCCAGGGGCTGGGAGGGGGCCCGGGGGCCAGGGTCCGTCCTCCGCCCTCCCAGGGCTCGCACTTGGTTCTGCCTGTGCTCACGGGTTGGGGTTGAAGTCAGCACCGGGGCAGTCCTCCCTTCAGAGTCTGCACCCACAGAGCACAGCCAGCTCTGTCCTCTCCACTCCCCTCCGTGGTGGCTCTCAGGGACCAATGAGGACCCAGGGCCTGTGGACAGCCATCAGAAGTCCGGGGTGATCAAAGGAGTGTGTCCATCACTCAGAGACGGCACTGCTCCTCTGACCACTCAGAGTTAGACAGCAGGGACATGCCACGCGCACACCGATTTCTAGGCATCCCATCTACACCTGCCTTTCAGCCAAGCCCACAGGAGCATGCCCTGCGGCTTCAGAGCTTCCTGGCGGTGCTGGTTGTTAGAGCAGAGCAGACACCTGGCCACAGGACTCAGCGGCCAGGAGGCCTTGGACTGCTGCAGCCATCAACACCAGGCTTGGCGGGGCACGCAGAACAGCGCTTCAGAGACAAGCATCCTGTCGCCATCAGACACTAAACTAATAAATTTTATGAGTAATTATTTGTGCATAAATAGTGAAATCAAGAAAGCAAGCTCTACGGAACGTCAGCAGGCGAATGCTCTGTGGTGAGGGAAGGTCTGGGCCTGCTGGGCTGGGCTGTGGCCAGGGAGCTCCTCTGGAGGTGACCCCTGCCGAGGGGCTAGGCCTGAGTGGCCTCTGTCCATTCTGCAGAAGCTGCGTTGTGTTCCCAGCCTGCTGCCCAAGCCATGGAGGAGGACCAAGGATGACCGTACAGCGCGGCGAGCCTCCTCTCCTCTCTGTGCGTCCCCCCAGGCCTGCAGAGCCCTTGGCCACAGCTCAGCCCGGGCACCCTCTCTCGCCCTCTCTGGGGTGCTCCATCTGACAGAGGGCTCTGGACCCACTCTCTTCTCCAGTCACCTGGGCAGGTGTGAGCCTGGAGATCGTGGGCAGCTGCTGGCCTTGCTGGGTGGGGGTGTGGACTGTGAGCAGGGCTGAGGGTGCAGGGCTCCCAGCACTGAGCCCACGCTCCCGCCCGCTCACCTTCCAAAGACAGTCAGCTCTCCTACTTGGGGAGTCACTGAAATAGACCACAAAGTTGTCTCTCAAATGCACATTTCTACCCAGGAAAGCCCAGCCTCTCTGGAATGGGGGTCTGCAACTGTCGCCTGCGTTTCTGCACATTGAACAAGAGCCTCGGGCACCGAAGCTCCTGCTACAGACCCAGAGGGGCATGCAGCCTGAGTCCCCGGGAGAGGGGTGAAGGCCAACAGCAGAGTCCACCCAGCCCAGCTCGAGGCCAGCTGCTAGCGGGCTGTCGGTCACTGTGACTTCTCAGTTCCTTCCTCTGAAGGGGCAGGTGTGCCTCTTCCTGCCTGTAGGAATTTCCAGACTTTAGAGAAAGGGCCTTTGTGGGTCGGTCATGTCTGCCCTTAAAGGGTGAGTGGGAATCCCACCCTGGGCCTCAGATTGAAGTCTCCATAGAGGCTTGCTGAGGTGAGGTCCACAGAGGAGGACAGGCACATGGAGAGATGGTATAAAGAGACGGGAAGACCCGGTTCCTGTCCGCCCAGGGGTGAGGTCTGGGAGACCCTCCCCAGCCCTGAGAGAGCAGCTCCCTAATCCCGGTCCCAGATGCCAGGCTCCAGAGCTGTGGACAGCACTTCTCAGTGTGGTGCTTAGCAACGGCGGCCCTCGCAGACCCACAGATAACAGATTCTACCATGCCTGGAGATGAGGAGTGGGCCAGGCGGCGTGCCACCAGCCACACTGAGTGTGGTGCAGTGGCCACTCATGTACCAGTCCTGTCCCTGGGTCCCACACACACCTGTCACGGTGTCTGTCTGTGGCCAGAACTGGCACCCCAGCTCACCGGAGGAGGCTCTGGTCGCCAGGCTGCCTCTGCTCAGCAGACTGGGCCCCACCACCCAAGGCACTTCCTGGTGCTACGAAAGAAAACACCCTTTTATTATTCAAATACAGCCTTCAGCTATAAAAGCAGAACATTAGAAAAGCAGAAAACTAGAACAAAAAGCACTTTCCACCCTGATGAAGTGAATCTATTAGCATTTCTCACATGCATACATTTTCTCTTAGCTGGAATTTCATGTAACCACGGTTTTCTATTCTGATCTTTCACTCTGCCATCTCATATTTTTGAACATCATTTCCCATTTTAATTTTCTTATTGAGATATCCAAAATCTTCCCTCCAATGTCGGCACGATCTTGTGAGCCGTGGACCAGCCATGTTTGGGCAACCTGCCCTCCTCCAGGAAGCAGGTCGGCTGTTTCTCGGGTGATAAACGACACTGCAGTGGGGTGTGCATAGGGTCCTGTGGACACAGAGCCCAGAGCACCACAGGGACCACAGAGATGTGCCGGGACCCTGGGTCGAAGGTCAGCCACAGGGCTGCACACCTCACCCAGCCCCCTTGGCGTCCTTTCCCGCCCCCACCAGTGCCGTCCTGACCTGCAGGGGCCTCCTCGGGCTCCTTAGGCTTTGGGGCTGTGGGTGCTGGGATGGTCTGCAGACAGGAGCCTTCTCCAGGGCCCCGTGCCCAGGCCAGTTCTAAGAAGAGCTTCCCTCTGCACCCGAGTCGGAGCCAAGCTCAGGCTGAAGGCTGTCCCTGCCGCAGCATGACAGGAGGGAAGGAAAGGAATGGCCAAGTGCCTGGCTGTGGCTCGTCATGGCCTTCCTGTGTGGGCAGGTGCGAGCGCACTGGGTCTGCCCGGGGCTGGATCCCCAAACCTCCACTGAGCCGAGCAGTTGGAACTTTGGCAAAGTGAGTAAATAGTTACAAACAACCAGTGAGCCGTTCCCGTTGCTTGACATAGGTGAGGTGCCCTCCACAGGACACGGGCTCTGGCTTCAGAGCCCGAGGCTGTGCACACCCAGCACCCCAAGCACACCTACCCTGTGCACCCTCCACACCTGGATGCCCCGCCCACCACCACACGCTCCGGGGCTTCAGACTCCCGAAGGCCGTCCCTGTGCACTAGTGGGCTTCCACCAGACGTCCGTCTGTGCCACATTGCACAGCAGGTCCTGAAGTGGGAAGGGGGCACACAGACGGAGGGAGATGGAGCTGATGCCAGACTCGCTTCCTTCCGTTGTAGGTCCTGCTCTTGATGAGGAGACTGTGGCTGAAACGCAGATGAAACCTAAGTGTCGACAAACATGTAAACCTGGAGACAGAACGCCGGAGGGGCCTGTTTCCACCGGGCACTGTTTCCGCTCTCACTCTCACAGGCGCAGGTGGCACTGGGAAACCCGTGTCCCCTGAGCTGCAGTTGTGTGTGACCACCAGAGAGACGGGTTGGATCCCAGAGGGAGCTCGGGGAAGAGCAGGGGTCCTGGAGCCTTCCCCAGCACTGGGTCCCCGTCACAAGCCTGGGTCAGACAGTGGGTCTTCCTGGACGCAAATCCAATCACGCTCCGCCTCCCCAGCCAGGCCTCCAGGCCCCAGGGCCCCTCCAGCCAGGCCTGCCGCTCCTGGGCGGGCCTGAGTCTCACTCCCCAGACAGCAGGCAGGCCTTCTTGTTCTGTCTGGCCGGTCTTCGTGTGTATCCACCCATCAAGGCCCCCAGGGGCTACTGTCCACCTGGGTCCTGAGGGCGGCCTATGCCCACTTCCTGTCCCTCCTCAACCCCAGCCCAGGCCCCGGCTCTGGCCCTCATCCCGGCTGCTCTTGCACCTTCCCTTTCTCTTCCTGTCCCTCCTCCCTCCTCCCTCCCACCTCCCCTCAACCCAGCCCCAGCCCCGACTCACCTAGGACTGCTCTTGCCACTCTGAGCCCCTGGAGGGTCAGTGCTGACTGCAGCCTTCTCTAAGGAGCATCCCCAGAGCAGGTCCCCTGTTTCCACCAGGACACTGTTTCCAGAAGCGCTCTCACCGTATACAGCACACAGCAGGTGCTCAATAAATGCAATTGAGTGGAAGAGAGAATGGAGCAGGACCTCTTGTTAGCCCCACCTTGCTCCAGTCTCGAGGAAGACAAGTGGCACTAGCGCAGCAGCGGGAGTGAGGGATGTCTCCTAGTGAGGGGAGGCCAAAGGGACCCGTTCCCTGCCCTTCCTGCCCTCTTCAGCACCAGCGGCCATTTGGTGTGGGTGGACACGCCTTGACACACGGCTCCCACTTGCCTTGAAACAGGGCCATGTGCAGTGCCTGGGGTGGGTCTATGCGATGCCCAGGAGGGCCCAGGGGAGGTCCAGTCTGAGCGTTGGGAGTCGTGTTGGGGAGAAAGTCAGGATGAACACCTCTGGACCTTCACCTCTGAAGAATGTCTTGCAGACTGATCTCAAGTGGGGCGCCTTGCATCGAAGGCCCACGGAGTCTGCGACGTATGAGAACTTCACCATTTTTAACCATTTTTCACCAGCTTGGCTGGTTAAGTAGCTAATGGAAAGGTGGGACTGGGTGGAATGTCGGGGGCCCTGGGGGCTTCCCATGCTCTGGGAGTTCAGTGCTAAGAACCCAGCACTGTCAGTCACACCAGACTCTATCCTGCAGGGCTAGGATTCTCTGCACTGGGCACAAAGTGGACACAGTGGTGTCCCTGAATCTAATTTCTGAAGATAACACATCTGTTTTCATAAATGATACAGTAAAAAGTGCTAAAGTATGTGAGGGGTTTTCTCTAATACAGTAATTATTTACTTTCTTTTTTCAAAAAATTATTTGTTTTAATTAGTTACACTGGACAGTAGGATGCATTTATGCACTTTGATACATCATACATAGATAGGGTTTGATTTCTCACTTTTCTGAGTGCACATGTTGCAGAATCGTATTGGTCACGTGTCACATATATGCACACAGTAATAATGTCTGTTTCCTCCTACTATCTTTCCTAACCCCACATCCCCTCTCCTTCTCTCCCATCACTTCCCTCTGCCTAATCTAAGGTAACGCTATTCTTCCCTAGTGCCCCCTGCCTTATTGTGGATTAGCATCTGCATATTAGAGAAAACATTCAGCCTTTGGTTTTGTGGGATTCGCTTATTTCACTTAGCAGGATATTCTCCAACTCCAACCATTTACTGGCAAATGCCATAGTTTCATTCTTCTTTAAAGCTGAGTAATATACCACATTATATACCATTGAGCACATATACCACATTTTCTTTATCCACTCATCTGTTGAGGGACACCTAGGTTGGTTCCATAGTCTAGCTATTGTGAATTGAGCTGCTATAAACATTGATGTGGCTGCATCACTGTAGTATGCTGATTTTAAATCCTTTGGGATAGCTGGGTCAAATGGTGTTTCTATTCCCAATTTTCTGAGGAATCTCCATACTGCTTTCCATTTTGCAATTTGTTCAGTTCCTTACCCATTTATTGATTGGGTTTTTTTTTTTTTTGGTGTTAAGTTTTCTTAGTTCTTTATATATGCTAGAGATTAATGCTTTATCAGAGGTGCATGTGGTGAAGATTTTCTCCAAATCTGTAGGCTCTCTCCTCACATTATTAATGTTTCCTTTGCTGAGAAGAAACTTTTTAATTTGAATCCATCCCATTTTTTGTATGCAATTTGCCAGAATTTTATTGAGAATTTTTGCATCTATGTTCATCAGGGATACGGGTCTGAAGTTTTCTTTCCTTGATGTGTCTTTGTCTTTGCCTGGTTTTGGTATCAGGGTGATATTAGCCTCATAGAATGAGTTTGAAAGGGTGTTTTCTATTTCATGGAATACTTTGAGGAGTATTGGTGTTAATTCCTCTTTGGAAGTCTTGTAGAACTCAGCTGAGAATCCATCTGGTCCTGGGCTTTTCTGGGTTGGTAGGCTTTTGATGGCTTCTTCTATTTCATTACTTGAAATTGATCTGTTTAAATCATGTATGACCTCCTCACTCAGTTTGGGTAGGTCATATGTCTCTAGAAATTTGATGACGTCTTCGATATTTTCTATTTTACTAGATAAATTTTTCAAAATAGTTTCTAATTATCTTCTGTATTTCCGACATGTCCTTTGTGATATTTCCTTCTTCATCTTTTATTTTAGTAATTTGAGTTTTCTCTCTTTTTCTCTTTGTTAGCATGGCCAGGAGGTTTATCTGTTTTATTTATTTTTTCAAAGAACCAACTTTTTGTTTTGTCAATTTTATCAGTTGTTTCTTTTTGTCTCGATTTCATTGATTTATCTCGGATTTTAATAATTTCCTGTCTTCTACTACTTTTGGTGTTGATCTGTTCTTCTTTTTCTAGGCTTTGAGATGTAGTTAGGTCATTTATTTGTTGTCTTTTTATTATTTTAATGAATGTACTCAATGCCATAAACTTTCCTCTTAGTACTGCTTTCATAGTGTCTCAGAGATTTTGATATATTGTTTCAGTGTTCTCATTTACCTCTAAGATTTTTTTTATTTCATCCTTGATTTCTTCTACTATGCATTCATCATTTAATTGTGCATTATTTAGTTTCTATTTGTTACATGAGCTTTTATGTTTTATTTTATCATTGATTTCTAATTATATTCCATTGTGGTCTGATAGAATGTGGGGTATTATCTCTGTTTTTTTTTTTTCTTATTTCTGTTTTTTTGTACTTACTAAGAGTTGCTTTGTGGCATAAGATATGGTCTATTTTAGAGAAGGATCCATGTGCTGCTGATAAGAAAGTATATTTGCTCATTGATGGATGAAATATTCTTTATATGTCTGTTAAGTCTAAATTATTGATTGTATTATTTAGTTCTATTGTTTCCTTATTTAGTTTTTGTTTGGAAGATCTATCCAGTAGTGAGAGAGGTGTGTTAAAGTCCCTCAGTATTGTTGGATTGTGACTCTTGAAATTGAGAAGGGTTTGTTCGATGTACATAGATGCTCCATTGTTTGGGGCATAAATATTCATAACTGTCATGTCCTGCTTATATATACTTCCCTAAGAAGTATGAACGTCCTTCTTTGTCTCTTCTGATTAACTCTGGTTTGCAGTCTACTGTATCTGAGATGAGGATGGACACCCGGGCTTGTTTCCGCAATCCTTATGAGTGATAAGCTTTTCCCAGCCTTCCACCTACAGCTGTGGATGTCTTTGCCCATGAGCTGAGTCTCTGGGAGACAGCATGTTGTTGGGTCTTGCTTTTTAATCCAATCTGCCAGCCTGTGTCTTTTGATTGATGAGTTTAGGCTATTAACATTCAACGTCATTATTGAGATATGACTTCTATTCCCTGTCATTTTGATTTATTTCTGGTTTTTGATTTATTTCTGGATTTGTCTTAGTTTCTCACTTGTTGAATGTCCCTTTAGTGGAGAGTCTCCCTTTGCTGGTTTTCACTTTTTTTTTCACTTCATCCTCATGGACTATTTTGTTGAGAATGCTCTGTAGTGTAGCTTTTTAGCTGTGAATTCTTTAATTTTTGCTTATCATGAAAGATTTTAATTTCATCTTCAAATCTGAAACTTAATTTTTCTGGACATAAAATTCTTGGTTGGCACCCATTTTCTTTCAGAGCTTGAAATATATTATTCCAAGACCTCCCAGCTTTGAGGTTCTGGGCTGAGAAATCAGTTGAGATCCGAATTGGTTTCCCCCTATACGTAATTTGATTTTTTCTCTCACGGCCTTTAAGATTTTATCTTTTTTCTCTGTGTTAGTCATTCTCATTATAATGTGTCTTGGTGTGGGTCTGCTGTAATTTTGTATATTTGGGGTCCTGTAAGCCTCTTGTATTTAATTTTCCATTCCATTCTTTAGGTTTGGGAAATTTCTGCTACTGTATCATTGAAAAGATTGTGCATTCCTTTGGTTTGTATCTCTGCTCCTTCATCTATTCCAATAACTCTTTAATTTGGTCTTTTCATATTATCCCATAATTCTTAGATGTTCTGTTCATGGTTTCTTACCATTTCTCTGTGTGTTCAACTTTATTTTCAAGGTTATATATTTTGTCTTCACTGACTGAGATTCTGTCTTCCAAGTGGTCTAGTCTTTTGGTGATGCTTTCTGTTGAATTTATAATTTCAATTACTGATTCCTTCATCTTGATGATTTCTGCTTTTTTTTCCATGATCTCTAACTCTTTATTGAAGTGGTCTTTCACTTCCTGTATTTTTTTCTTTGATTTCACTCCTTATACTTCACATATCAGTTTAACTATGTACAATCTGAACTCCTTTTTGGACATTTCTTCTACTGTATTATCGGTGCCTTCTGTTGTTGATGCATCTTGGTTTGTTTGGGGCACTTTATTCCCCTGTTTTTTCATGTTGTTAGTGTGTTTTCCATCTAAAGTATGGATCTAAGGCAGGGTAGGTTCTACCCTGAAGACCTATAGTGTCCCTGAAGTTTCCAGCACCTCACCATTACTGGTGAGACCAATATCAACAGCACCCAGTGCACACAATATATAGCCTTAAACTTAATAGCTCCCACTAAGGCATCTACTGCTTTCTCTCATTAAACCACAATGATGAGTTCAATAACTATCTATAGTGTAAACAGAATATCTGTTAAAATGATTTACAATTTCAAATGGTGGATGAGAGAAGAGAGGTGGTGTAGTACACAGTATTCACAGGAAGAGTGGAAGAGGAGCCGACAGAGATTGGCTGTTGGTTGGAGAAAAAGGGAAAGAAATCCAAGAAAACAGAGAGAGGAAGAATATGAACAGAGAAAAAAATAAAGACATAAGAATATCACAAAACGGCAAAACACCAATCATATATCCTTGTCCTCCACACACTGATGCATAAAATACATCCTGTTCCAAATATGGCAGAGAGATTAGTGAATCAAAAAATAAAATAAAATGAATCTTGCTGGAAAGCCGCACTGTCTCTCAGTGTTCGACAGTTTCTCAGCCCCCTCTCAGATGTCTCTCGGGATCACCAGACCCAGATCAGTCCTCCCAACCCAGTCTCTACCCCACTGATCTGGTCTTCAGTCACCTCAGGCTCGGCCACCTGCAGTCCCAAGACCTCAGTGCTGCTCCTACTTGCAGAGGGACCACCAGACACACTCATGCCAAGGAGCAACCCGGGATGCAGCAGCAAGACAAGGGCCACCAGCTCCCTCAGCAGGAAGACCCCAGGCTCCCCAAACCCGCAGGCACCCACCCTGGACCTGCAGGTCCCAGCTGGAGTCCCCAGGCAGAGGCTCTGGTGGTGGTAAACCTGCTGGCACCCAGGCCCCAGGCCCTGGCTGGTGTCCCCAAGTGGGTGCAGCCACCTGCAGCCAAACCCGGAGTCTCCCCACAGCAGTTCTCTAGGCCGCGGTGGCAGGGGAAGTGGCAGGGGAAGTGGCAGTGGTTGCTGCAGCAGGCAGTGGGTCAGCAGCAGCGGTGGGGGCAATGGCAGCTGTGGGGGCCATCTCCGGGGGTCAACAGCAGTGTGGGCCTCAGTTGCCTGGGGGCCACGGTTTCTTCTGGGCAGCAGCAACCAGACAGAAGACCTCCAGCGACCTCAGGCTGGCCGCAGCGGAGTCGGAGGAAGCAGCAGTGGGGGTAGCGGTGCAGGTGGCGGTTACTTACTTACTTTGATTCTCGGAGCTCGCTTTGTTTTTATTTATTTATTTAGCTAAAATATTTTATTTCAGTCATGCTAGAAGCTACAAAGGATTTCTCATGGCCAGAAGGTGAATCCTCAGCTCTCAGCAGGAGGGATGAGTGAGTTCCTCTGCCTCTGGATGCGCCCATTGGTGCCTCCCTGAGTCCCCACGTCACAGGCCACAGCCTGCTGGGTCTCCTCACTGCGAATGGCCACCCATGTCTGTCTGGAAGATAACCACACTGGTGGAAGCTGCTCTCAGGCCGATGGATGCATGGACGGTGTCCTGTGCCACATTCGTCTCACGCTTGTTCTGGGCACTCTGCCCTGAGTCCCTCAGGACACTCCTGTGGGGGGATTGAGACACAGTCCCCACCCCAGATGCCCCTCTTGGTCATTTCCTGCTGCTTGGCCATCGCATCCCTCTGGCCCATGCTGCTCAGAGTTGAGGCCCTGCCTCCTGGGGATCCCACTGCATGTCCTTGATGCCGTCAGGATGGTCCTGCCTGGCGTCCCCCTCGCCCACTTTAGTAAGTGTCCCTGGAACACTTTTCCTTAATGACAGGCAGTAGAGAGAGAGAGGAAGGAGGGTGGACAGGAGAGGGCAAGCTGCTGAGGGAGACAGACAGACACCCAGCGGGCAGGGCAAGGGGAAGGCCGCTCCTGGCTGCTCTGCACTGTGGTCACTGAGGACCCTTTCTGCCCACTGGTTTGGGGTGGTGTGGTGTTCTGGCTGGTTTTCAGGGCTGTGGACAGGCCTGCAGGCTGGGGCAGGGGGCACCTGAATGATCAGGAGTCCGGCCGGCTCTCCAGGGGGATGAGCAGAGAGGCTGAGCCTCCCAAACCCTCCGCACTCCCCTCTGCAGTGCCTGCATGGGAGCCTGCTCAGTGACAGCCTGCCTTCCGGAGGTGACAGGTGACACAGGACAGGACACGCCTCACAAAGAGCAGGAGGGGTGCACTTTCCAGGTGGTTCACTGGAAGCTTCGTGAAAGCCCCAGTAGATGCTACAGCAGATGTCCAGTGAGCAGAAGGAGCCACCACCTCCCCAGGATGCCCAGCTGGGGACACAGCGCCCCCCAGCACCGTGTGGACTTGCCCAGGGCCCCGGCGACAAGGCCAGGACGACCAGCTGCCTCGGTGGCCTCGCAGGCTAGGTCCTGGCAGAGCCAGTTTCCCATCACCCGGGGCCCACAGGAGGAGAGCTGGACCGTGCGTCTTGGAATGGCCCGCACAGGAAGCCGGGCAGGAAGGACGGGAGGTCCTCTTTTCAATTCTAAGATGCAAATCAACTTTTACAGTGTGAGGCCCTTCAGACTGTACCCAAAGCTGGCTGCTTGTTCCAGGAATATTTGACAACTGGGATAAATCTACTAGTATTTTCAGTAGTTTTCTTAAGAGCTTCTTCCCAAAATTAGGAAGGGGGGTCCGGAAGTGTGAGGACTTTGGTGCCCCCAACTCTTTTCCAGCTCTGGGCCAGGGTGCACTTTGGAGCAGCCTGTGATGGCCCAGACAAAGCCTGGTGTGGGCTGTGCAGACTGGGACACTCACGGAGCAGCTCAGTTAGTCTCCTTTCTCCTTGAGAGGCCGAGGGGAGTTTTCTTTGGAAAAAACCCACACCCAAAGGAAGTCGTTTTCCCACCGTGCCTGGACGCCGAGGGGACCCTGCTCCCACCAGGTCTCTCCTGCCCTCCAGGCCAGCGCAGGAAGGAGGCGCTCTCGGAGCACCTGGGGCCTGCCGCACAGGGACCAGGCTGCGGGTCAAGGAGACGCGTGCTTCTCCAGGCGAGGACAATGGCAAACTGGGGTTTATTCACACGGAGAGCTTCACATGAGCTCCAGTTCACAGCGGCACCAGCAGAGAGTTGGCCACATTCCTACAATAATGGTCTCTGGAGGGATGGCTGAGGCTGAAGTGGGTCAAGGGAGGAAAGCAACCACTGGACTACAGGATGGAGACGTCAGAGGGGCTGCTGGCAGAGGCCACTTGTGTCCTCTGTGACTTCACAGTTCTCCTGAGTCTGCTGGGAAGAAAGATCTCCCCACAGAGCATGCAGCCATGTCCCAAGGCCAGGGCCTCCCAGGGCTCCTCCAGTGGCCACTCAGGAGTGAAGCCAACCTGCAAACCCACACCTGTCCACGCAGAGGGACGGGCCATCAGGAGCCTGCCTTACACCATGGTCATGACCTTCAGGGCGGCCGGCTGGAACCTGCGGATCTTTTTCTTCAGGGCCCTGGAGGCTTTGATGCGGCACAGCTTGGGCACCGGGGGTAGGGGAGGCCTTGCACCCACGGGGGCCCGTGGGGGCTGCTGGGGGACTGCCCGGGGCCAGGCCAGCTCCCCCTGCCTGGCAGCCGCGACGTCCACTCCCAGGCGGCGGCTGTGGCTCTGGAAGCAGTCCTCCGAGTCGCTGCTGCTGGACTCCCCGTCCCCGAAGCGGTTGGCAGTGTGGTCGCTGGCCGCCTCCTCGCTGCTCTCCGCAATGGTGGACTGCAGCAGCGAGGCGCACTCTGCTGAGCACTCCGCGGAGTCCGACTGGCTCCTGGAGCAGGCGTCCTGGCGGGCCAGCGTGGGCCGGCCCTGGGCCTGTAGGCCACCTGCTCTCCTGGCCGGGGACCTCGAGGGCCCCAGGCTGGGCTCCTGAGCACTGGCCAGATGGGCCTCGGCTGAGATCTCCACGGTGGACTGCCACCTGCGCTGCTTCCTCCTGGCGGCTGCACAAAGTGGGGCTGTCTCCAAGGAGGACAGGGCTTGGGACGGTGCCCGGTAGCTTTCCCGCTGGGCCACCAACAGAGGGACGAAGAAGGGCACAGGGTACAGAGTGGACTCAGAACAGGACCGTCCAGGAGCAACCCCAGCCAGCCCAGGCCTCCTCCTGAGCCCTCCCTCCTGGGGCCTGTGTGTGGGGCCACACTCTGGGGACAGCTGGGGGGCAGCGTGGACACCCCAAGGTCTCTCTGGCAGCAGTGGCGCCTGGTTCCCAAGCCTCGGCGTCTTGTCGCTGGCCTTCCTCCTGACCTTCACAGGCTTGGTCTTGGGGTGGCCCGTCTTCAGCCCCATCCGGGAGGCTTCGCTGGCGGTGCAAGGTGGGTGGACAAGATGGCCTGGGGCTCTAGGGGGACTTCCACAGTCCACGCTCCCAGAAGAGGACGAGATGCCTGGGCTGCAGTCTCCATGGGGCTGCTGTGCCTGGGGGCAGGGAGAGGGGCCCACAGAGGTCTCCCCGAAGGCACAGAGGTTCCAGGGCTCGGGGCCCTTCTCCCGGGGGTGTCTGGGGGACTGGGTGTGCAGGAGCGGTGCGGGTTCCTGCTGCCCGTCTCCACTGCTGGCCCTGCTCTGAGCTGCCACTCCCAGATCCCCTCTCGCTGGGGAACAGGCCAGCTTCGCAGGCCAACCTCCACTGCCCAGTCTCTGGGCATCGGGCTTCTTGGGGGATGGGGATGCTTCACGTCCTGGGGGTCCCTGCTCCCCACCAGGTCCCCTGGACGCGGCCTCTTGGCTTCGCAGACGCAGCAGCCTGTCAATGTAAGCTCCCGCTGGGCCAGCCTCAAGGACTGGTGCTGCTGGGGTGGTGCTCAGATCCCTGGGGCCCAAAAGAGGGCTCCTGGGGGGCAAATGGCCATCGAGTGGCGGGGTCTCCTGAGTCAGTGCGAACAGCGGGCTCTGCAGGGCCACTGCGTGCAGGGGGCTGGGGTACAGGTACACCTCCCGGCCCCCCCTGGACACCAGGTCACGCTGGTACTTGGGGTCCAGCTTGGGGGATGGCACATCCATCCCCTGGCAGAGGTGAGAGGGGGGTGTGGCCTCCTGGTCAACTCTCCGGAGCCCCACGTCCACTGGGAGGACGCGTTCGAGATCTCCTGGAACAGAACACCGTGAACAAGGGCATCAGTGACCAGGAGTTCACTGACATGGCCTGCGGGGGCTCATCCGCAGGACCTCCGCACCACCCGGGGACGTCAGGCGTGAGGGCAGTCTGGCCGTGGGCGCCTGCTCTTCCTCCATGGCCCTCAGTCCCTGTCCACAGTGAGCTCAGGCCCTTGCTTTGAGTCTGCAGGCTGCGGGGGCCGAGGGTCTGCAGCAGCTCACGTTCCACAGGTGGCGCACTGCGGCGCCTTCACCAGGAGAGCCACGGCTGGCACCAAACTCCGTCTCACACCGAAATAGAAGGAGGCCGAATGGCATCTTCCCTTTTTTTGGATCAGGGAGGAAGCTAAGGGGGAGTAGGCTCATCTCTCCACCTTCCCCAACCTCAGGCAGACCAGAGGGTTTGGAAGGATGGCCTTTTGACTTTCTGATATGCGTTTTAAGTCCTAAGGAAACCCACACATTAGGAGACTAGGACAGCGTGTCCATCATGCCCAGATGCAGACATTGGATTGCTCCTCTCCCTGCAGGGCAGTGCCCAGACAACCCCAGGGGGTCTCTGCTCCATCCCTAGCAGGTGTGAACAGGCCGTCCTTGGCTGCGCCCACCCCTTCTGGCTCTCTCACCTGTAGACACTGGCCTGGGCCGGAACATGCCTCTGGGCTGGCCAGTGTCCTCTCCACTGTCCAGGAGCCTGCCACTCTCTTTGATGGGCTGGGGTCTCCATGCTGGCACAGTGGTCTCATCAGCAGACCGAGGTCGCCAGTCCCCCATGTTGGGCCTGACCATGGAGACTGCAGGCAGCAGACTGCACAGGGAGGGGGACAGGCGGTCACTGCACACTGAGGCACAGGAGGTGGACAGAGAGCAGGAGCCCGCATCACTCAGCTCGTAGAAGCCTGGACAGAGCAGACATATGCAGGTCAGTGTGCCCCGGGCAGTGGATTCTGCCTGAGGACCCCGGGTTCCTCTCCCTCTCACTCCTCCAGGGCCAGGGGGGGGCCTGCAGAACCTTCCAGCAGCTGTGAGCACCGTGGGAAGGGCAGAACCGCCTCACCGGCCCCCACCCTCCCTGCCCTGGCCAGCAGTTCCGACAGCTGTGGTAGCTGCCCCATGGAAGGGGAGGTCTCTTCCGCAGGTCCAGCCCGAGCCAGGCCTTAGGCATCTCCCCGTCCCCCCAGCGCCTGCGAGGGGTGATTTCAGGACACCTCTGCCCTGGGCCATGGGAGGCACCACACAGCCCGGCCGGGCTGGAAAGCGTGGTGGCCGGCAGCACCGGTCCTGCCCCACGCTGCCACTGGAACCTCCCAACAGTGATCTGAAGACAGACCTGTTCCAGTGCGGCCTGGGATGGAGGCGAAAGTGACCAGAGCCACAGAGACTGTGGCTGACCCCTGTGGCCTCTGAGATGTGGTGGGAAGGGGACTTCCCTGTCCCCTTGGACATGCTGTGCAGACCTGAGGCTGACAAGTTTGTGGACTGGAAGGCGTGGGTGTCCTCCCTGCGACTGCCCAGCCAAGCAGAGCTGACGGCTGAGCCAAGGGAGAAGCTCAGGGTCCCGTCCAAGGCAAACTGCTGCCACACGCGGGTGCACACGGAGCTGTACCTCCCCTCACAGCGCCTTGCTTGGTCCTCTCTGATGACATGGGCTTTCTCAGGCCTCCAGCTGCCACCTAACTTCCAGATCAGCCGGACCACAGGCCCAGGGCCAGCACTGCTCACCAGTTCAGACAAGGTCCCCAAGAGGGGTGTGGGCACATGGTGTCACTCTGATGCCCACCAGCCTCTGCAGCCCCTGGGGGGCAGGCCTGCAGGCAGCCCCTCCCACAGCCCTGGCCCTCCTACCTGAGCTGGGCCTGCTGTCGCTGTCAGGGACCTCGACAGAAGACCTGTGCACACCCAGCTGCAGCTCACTGATCTGCTGGTCCAGCTGGTCCAGGTGGGTCTGCAGCCCAGTGTCCTGCCGTCGTAGCTGGGACTAAGAAGCAAAAAAAAAAAAAAAAAAAAGAAAGTTGAGCAGGTGCAGAAATGAGGCTCTGTGGGCAGAAAGGCGACTGCAAGGCAGCATCTGCGCTGGGGGGTTCCTCACGGTGGCTGCCCCTCACTCAGGCTGAGCCACGTCTGTGCTACTGGCACACACTGAACGAGGCACACATAAACCACTCTCCTCCAACGCAGACTTGTAAAACGCTTTGCGATTTCCAGTAAGGCTATTCCTCCTCAGGGGAGGCAGGAAAGCAGCTCCCTGGGAGGGTGGAGCAGCACAAGGACCCCATCTCCGAGCACCCACCGGGAGACATTCACCCTGCTGCTCCAGGTAAGAATTCACCCCCAATTACAGTGACCCTCACAGCAGCCCCTGGGGAGACACAGCTGGGGATGGTGAATCTGTGCCCTCCTGCCACCTTCCCAGGGTAGAATGTCCCCAGGAAGAGAAGAGACATCCTGCATCCTGCCTCCCTTCCCTTTCCCGAGAGATGGCTCTGGTTGCCACAGGTTTGAGAGAATTCAGGGAAGAGACTCTCAGCCAGGGCCTCGGGCACCACAAGAGACAAAGAGATCATTCGACTTGCATGAAAGAAATGGTGGGGTCTTCACTGGAGAAGGGGAACTCTGATCTGCCCACAGAGGCTGTCTCCTCCAGCCGGGCACCTGGTAGCCACGTGGGTTCTTAGGAGCATTAACCACATGTGTGTGTCCACCTGCCCACCTGACCTGCCACGAACACACTCTACGTACACAGGTGAATACCATACATGCCTGTATCCATGGCTCTACATCATCTGGCACTGAGAAGTTAGTAAATGTTGACTTCTCTCAATTACAGAATCTCAGCGTGTTTTCCAGGCTGACTGCATTTCAAATAATTGATAAATGGGTTTATCCTAAGAAAGTGACGGATTGCATTTCTTTGGGGTATGACTTCAGTGATTTCAGCATTACAAGAAATCTTCACAAGGGGAAGGAGGGAGTCACAATGCCCTGCTCACAGGACAGGATTACTTCTGCAGAGATTTCCCAGTCC
Organism: Urocitellus parryii; assembly: GCF_045843805.1. Lineage (NCBI taxonomy): Eukaryota > Metazoa > Chordata > Mammalia > Rodentia > Sciuridae > Urocitellus > Urocitellus parryii. The sequence continues at coordinate 1,419,226 of NC_135538.1, read as the reverse complement.
TGACTGACAACCCCTGCATCACCCCAGGTGAGGTGACACACAGCTTGGGGGGGACGATGTAAGTCAGCTTAGCTTTTCTTCCAGGAGACAAATCAGAGGTCCTGGAACAACCTCCCAGGTCTGAATGGAGTCTCCAAGCCACAATATCATCTGTAAACAGGAGCGTGGCAAAACCAGCCTTGAGCTGAACAGAACTCTGTGCTTCCAGAACCACCAGACTGGTCCAAGTGTCCTGGTGTCCCAGCATGCCCATTGTCACGATAGCAAAATGTTTCCCAGCACTACCAAAAAAGCCCTGCAGCACAGACAGGCTCAGCCCCGTGACCTTCTTGAAAAAACAAAACAAGAAAGATTTACTGAAGGCCCAGCGTGTATCTGTCTTGCGAATGATTTTTCTTTCCTGTCCTAAAGCCACACAGGCTCCTCTCTACGGTCTCATTTCATCTCTAAAAGCATCTACCTCTCCTCAATCACGACTTCCCCTGCCTTCTAGGGAGGCAGCCTGCGGACCCGAGGGCCTCCCCTCCACCTGCAGCCCTTCGCCACAGTCTGCCCGGCGTCTGCGTTGGGGCTAGCTGCTTTGTGATCAACCCTGCTGGCCAGCCTTCGCAGGCTGGTATCCGACTCTGGTCAAGGCACACAGATGACTCATCACGTCCCTCCAGCGGGGCCACCACTCAGGCTCACACCACCCTGCTAGCCCTTTCCACCGTCCCTGACTGACTTGGGGTTCCTTGGCTGTGCTTCCTTCCTCTTTCAGGCCACGGCCCTTTGTGCTCCAAGGTGACATGCTACGAGGGCTGGCCTGGCCCTGCAAGCCCAGCCCAGAGCACTCTCCGTGGCAGCAGGCCACAGCCGGTCAGCTCTCACTCTCACTGTAGGACTTCAGGCCCACTTGGGGCCATGCTTCTCAAGACATGCTGGGGGCTCTTGGGTCAGAGTGCCTGACCCCTGGTCGGGGGCTGGTCAGGCAGGACATGGCACCTGGGTGGACCACCCAGGGTCCCAGGGTAATCACCTGGCACACCTGCAGATCCTGGGCTTGCCAGCCTGGAGCCGGGATGTTAATAATAGCCCAGGGGCAGAACCATTTCCCAGACCTGGAAAAGTCAGGCTGTCTATCCCAGGTGGTTCTCTAAAAATGAGATCTGGCTAAGCCCTTTCTTTGAAACGCTGACTTTATGGCCCACAGGAAATTATCTAAGCTGCACTTGCTTTGCCCTCCCCATCAACAGTTCTGCATTGTAGTCATCACAAAATTGTATTCACGGAGCAGAAATTAAAAGTGCCTTAAATCTCAGGCTCTAGCGATGGTATCTAAACCACTTCCTTTCTTTCCTTGAAGGCTAAGAATGTACAATGGCAATATTTTATGCATGAAGGACACAGCTATGGCCCTTGTCCTGTAGAGGGGTAAACATCACCACTGAGTTAAAAAGGGCTCCATCAATCAATAGCCAAGGAGCCCGGGTTCCCTGATGGGACTCATGGACAACAGTACTGTGACCTGGGGAAGCCCGGCAGGTCTTGTGGACGCCTGCCCTCAGCCTTGATCTTGAGCAAGCTCTCAACCCTTCCTAGGCTCTCTGAGCATCACATTGGCACTCACAGCTGTGGGGCCCACTCCTGCAGCTCGGAACCCAGGAGCCTGCCCAGCAGGAAGGACTCGCTGCGACTACCACGTTTAGAGCAAGTTGTGACCAGCACAGCCAGCCGGGGGACGTCCTCCAGGGTGAGACCTCACTGTGTCCCCATGCGGTTTCCTGGCTTCCCTCCAGGGGCACAGCACTGGTGGCAGAGGTCTTCAGGCCCCTCCCGGGTCACCAGTGGGGGACATCTTTCTACTTAGGTGCTGCTGTGGGGGCTCAACCTTACAGGAACGAGAGTGGCAGCCACTGACTGGGAAGGACCAACGCTCTTGAAGACACGGACAGGTAGAGCATCCCTAGTTCTGCCCAGATTGGCTGAGCTACTGCCACCTGCCGGGGTCAGAGGGCACAGGGGCCATTAGCATAGAAACCTGGAAGAGGATGAAATAAATACTGAAATCTCTCCTTTTGTTCCATAAACAAAAGTCACTGGTGGATTGATTCAGCAGAGCGTTCTCTGCATCTCTGTGACCTGTGACACTCCACTCAGTGTGAGGTGGAGCTCATCTGACACGTTGCTGCTTCTCAGACAGTTTAATCCCTAGGAACGCTAGAGCACGTTCTCACTTGAGAATTCCTGCAGGATAAGGCTGCTGCTCCAGAGAGACGCTCTTCCTGTCCTCACACCTGGAGGTCGACCTAGGCCAGGTGAAGCCAGGGAGGGGCGGGCAGCTGGTTACTGGAGTGTTTAGCGGCTGGACTAAAGCCTTGGATTGTTTCCTTCATTACAGAACTAGTATCACTCCTAATTGTTTTCCCTGTAAGAAAAATGTAAAAGTGTTAAGCACTGGCTGATGTCACCCAAAGTCAATTATCCTTCTCTTTTGATCACATAATCCGTTCCAAGAACAAAGTTTCAAGTCAGAGTCTGCATGTTCCTTCTGGTCCCCACATTAAAAAAAAAAGAAAATTAAACAAAAACCTGTTTGATCTCTTCCAAAAGGCTACTTGTAATTAGAGGCCCCGAGTCCACAGCTTGATTGGTGTGTTACTGAGGCCAGGTTAATCATCAGCCACACCCCCACCTCCTTGAGAACATTCACGCGTGCGTGCAACACTGTGTGTGCCTGGCTGAGGCCATGCAGAAGCCAAGACACAGCTGGGCACTAACCCACACGCAGGGCCCCGGGGGTCAGCAGGTGCTGGAACAGTGTGAAGGAGCCACTGCCGGCCAGCTCCTTCCTCTCCTGTGGGGCAGCTGGTGCAGAGAGAGGCTGCAGGGTTAGGGGACAGGCCCCCTCTGGCAGGCTTCACCTGTGTCTGGCAGCAAGGGAAGGTAACAGGAGTCCAGGGAGGTGTCTCCAGTCACTGGACTTCCTGATTCTTTAATCCAGAAGCATTTGCCCCGTTAAGGACACAAATGAGCTAAGCTGATTGGAACGCTGCTGAGGCCTCCTGGGGAGGCCTGTTGAAGAGGGTGACTTTTAACAGGACAGATTGGATTTCCAATGTAAAAGAAACTCCACTTGGAAAAATAGGGGTAACTCAAACAGACATCGTGTATAGCATTTTAATTGATGTTTAAAAAAATATTGCAATACTGTAAAACTCTTTTGTTTTCAATAAATTAAATGAAATTATACACAATAGTCATAACCCAAAGAGTAGTAACTGGAGTATCTTCAAGGGTATAACAAGGAATTGGCCTCTTGGGGAGTTCAGGCAACACACAGGGTAGAGAAAGCTTCAAGGGTTTGGCTCCCACCTCCTCTTTATGGCTCAGGTTGCCTGTTACGGGAAAGATGCCCTCCTCAGACATAGTCAGACACAGGACTTCCCCCACCTGTTTCCTTATGGCGGCGGGACCCCTTTCAATCTGAGCACAGTCCAGGCCGGACACCATTCAACCTGAGCACACGTCCAGGCTGGACCCTATTCAAGCTGAGCACACATCCAGGACGGTTCAGAGCGCGCTCTGCACTATTGTCCCTAACCCAGCGCAGCACAGGAAGGACCAGGTACCCTGGGATAAGGCCAGGATGCACAGGCAACTCCAGCCAGGGCAAATGAAGGCACTGGAGTCCTCCCAGAGCAGCACTGCAACCCGGGCGTGAAGGCAACCCCAATTGGGTCTGCGTGGGACGCATGTAGCGGGTGCGCTTCCCACGCAAGCGGGGCGAGGACGGGCGGTTCCTCCCGCTGCTCCCAGGATCGCAACCCGCGGCCGGTTACCCCTACGCACCTACGCACCCGGCCTGCAGGTCCCACTCCGTTGGCACAGAGCTGCATCCCAGTTAAGCACAAGGACGGCCCCCTCGGCCCATCAGACAGCCCCTCGCCCTCTGCCCATCCCGGCCGCCGCCTGCGCAGGTAAAAGCGCTTCCGGACCGGCCCTTACCAGCTGCTCTTGCAGAGCGGCCAGCGCCGCCTCCAGCCGCAGCTCCTGGCCGCTGGGGCCGCGGGGACCAGCGGGCGCGGGCTGCATGGCCAGGGCACCCTGCACTCGCGCCTGCTGCGCAGCGCGCAGCCCCCGCAGCTCGTGCAGCCCAGCCAGCGCCGCGCGCAGCCTCGCGCCCACTCTGCGGCGGTCCCAGCCCGCAGGTCCCGGGGGGCCGCCCGGCGCCCACATCCCGCCGCCGCGCCTCTGAGCCTGCGGACCGCGGCGCGCGCTGTGGCGTCTCCTCTCCCCGCCCCGCTCCGCAGGTCGCCAAGGTGGAGAGGGACCTATCGCTGGCCGCGGGGGGCGGTGTCTGCAACGCCCCAGGTCACAGCGGCCGCCCCCAGCCCTCCCTGGCAGCCCCAGGGAGCTGGGCTGCTGGGGGTCTGCGCCCGATCCCCGCGCCTCGCCTCGGAGGGCGGCCAGGCGTCGGAGAAGGAGGAGCCGGCGAAACGGGAAGAAGGCGAAAGTGGGACAAAACCGGAGGAAGATTTTGTTTGGATTGAAAAGAGTATCACATTTTAAGAGGCCTGTCCCCATTTATAAACAGTTGTAAAGTTGGAAAATAAGGCCTTAGCACGTTCTCCGAGGGATACCTGTACTTCGGAGGCCGTGACTTGCCTTTCGATTTTATTTTCAGAGGGTAGCTCGATGGAGTTGTAAAGCCCACACCGTGCCATTCACTTAGTTAACGTGCGCAACCCAGTAGCCTTTTTGTGGAGTTATGGGACTGTCCCAAGATCACTTTTAAAACATTTCACCACCCTGAAGCCCTGTCCCCCCCACTTACTTTGTCACACCCAGACTCATCTGCAATTGTGGACACTTCATGGGAATGGGATCATGGTTAGGGCTTATATGGCTGGCTTCCTTCAAGAGCATGATGCTTCCCAGGTGCCCGCACGCAGCCTAGGGACCCAGCACCTTCTGCTTCTCTGTTTTCTGTTTCTGTGACTTAGCTAGTTTCCACCTTTCAGCTATCCGGAGGGATGCAGCCAGGACACGCCCGGACAGGTTCTGGTGGGGAAACCCGGTTTCATCTCACTTGGGAATCTACTGAAGAGATGGACCACGGTTACCTGTCAGGCTTAACCTCTGGGAGAACTCAGACTGCTGGGCAGAGGGGCCCACTGCTCACGCCCTCACCGACAGGTGAAAGGGTGTCATTTCTATTTTTCTTTTGTTTTTCAATATTTATTTTTTAGTTTGGTAGGACACAATACCTTTATTTTATTTATTTATTTTTATGTGGTGCTGAGGATCGAACCCAGGGCCTCACACATGGTAGGTGAGCGCTCTGCCGCTGAGCCACAACCCCAGCCCAGGGTGTTATTTCTCTATGGGCTGCCAACAGTTGTCTCTGGTTGCATCTACCCAGTGGGCGTAGAGTGGTGTCTCAAGTGGTTTGAGGGGCGGAGGATGCTGAGCAGCTACCCCTGAGGACCAAGGCTGCTGGGCATCTCTGCAGGTGCTCATTTGTGTCTTCTCTGGAGAAATGTCTGATCAGATCCTTGCCTGCTGGGAAACTGAGTGATCTTCTTATTTTCCAGAAGCACATCTTAGACTGATGAGATACATGATTTGCAGGTCTTTCTTCCATTCCTCGGGTTGCCATTCCACTTTCTTAATGTGGCCTTTGCAGCAAAACATATTTAATTTTAATTATGTCCAATTTAATATCTTCTGTGTGTGTGCACTGTTGCCGAGTCCAAGGTCAAGCACTTAGGCTGAAGTCTTTCATCCATGTTGAGTTGACTCGGATGGGAGGTAGCTCTTCTGAGCATGGAGGTTTACTTGACCCAACACCATTTATGGAAAAGATGGTTCTTTCCCCTCTGGATGGTCTGGGATGCGTGTTGATGACCAGCTGAAGTAGGAAAGCGGTTCCTGGTTCCTCAAGCCTCTTGCACTGGTGCATTCTCCGTCCTTATCTAGGGCCCTGCTCTCTCGATTACTGCAGCTTGTAATGAGTTTCAAAGTCAGGAAGGGTGGGTTCTTCAGTTTTGCTTTTCTTTTCCAAGATTGACTGTTTAATGCCCTTTGTGTTTCCACGTGACTTTCAGGGCCAGTTTGTCCGCTTCTGCAGAGCAGCCTGGGATTTGATGAGGACAGAATGGCTGCAGAACCCTGGAGATGGTGCTACCTTAAGTGGAGACTGGCTGTGGGTGCAGGCTCTTTCTGTTTGCTCCGCCTTTTAATTGCTTTCTGTAGTACTTTGCAGTTTGGGTACATGAGTCTTGTACTTTAAAAATTTTATTTCTCCATATTTTCCTTTTTGGTATTATTGTATAAAATGGTTTTTTAGTTTCATTTTCAGAAAGCTTGTTGCTAGTGTCCAGGATTTGGTGATTGATTCTTGTATATTGATCCTTGTAGCTTTGCCATACTTATTTATCAGTTCTGGGAGATTTTGAGATTGATAGATTCTGGTGGATTCCATTGCCTTTTCTGTCTGTAGCCACGTCCCTGGTGAAGAGAGATGGTTTTACTTCTTCCTCTCCAACTGAGTGCCCTTTATTTCTTTTTCCTGCCTAATTGTCCTGGCTATAGCCTCTAACATGATGTTGAAGAGAGGTGGCAAGAGGGACACCCCCATGTCCCCTGACTCAGGGGACAGCATGGGCCTCCAGGAAGCATGGGTTCTGAGATGCCTTTCGCCAGCTTCTAGTTCTAGTTGCTTTAAAAACAATTTTTTTTAAATCATAAAGGTGTGTTGAACTTTTCAGCTTAGGATTTCTTTGTTTTCCTCCAGGGTCTTCTGTGCTTATCTAGCCTACTGTTGAAGAAGAGGGACCAGGCTGAGCACTTGCGGCACCCAGGTCCGAGTTCCTGTCCTGTCTGTGTAGTGAGTATGTCCAGGAAGAGCTCGTAATTATCCATGTGCATTTTCTCTCAGAGAGAAAGGCGGGTTGGGGGAGACTGGGTGGGAACCCTCTATCAGTTGTCTGTCTCCTCTGTGTCAGGGACTCTCTTATTGATGTCTTTGGTGAGCGACTTCTTGACTTTTAGGTAACCTTATTTGTCATCTTAGTTGACTCTTCAGGACATCTCAAGTGTCCTTGGTCCTCTGTAATATTACTTAAGTTTAGAAGCAGCAGGTAAATCTCTCTCTCTCTCTCTCTCTCTCTCTCTCTCTCTCTCTCTCTCACACACACACACACACACACACACACACACACACACTCAGCCTCTGGTACTGGATGAGACTGTGTGGAGTCTACAGGTGGATCTGGGGATGATCCCTCCACCATGTTGGCTTTTTATCCTTGTTCCTGGAACGAACCTTGGTGTACCAAAGCTTTTCCTGGTGTCTGTGACTGAAACCTTCTGAGTAGCAGTCTATGTGTCCTTCAATGATTTGTCCCCCCTTTCATAATGCTGTTTTCTGAGGATACTTTCAATGTGACCTTTCCAAAATCCATTCTGTCTTTGTTGACGATGTATAGAATACCGATGCATCACCTCACAGCTCCGTGAAATCCTTACCCCTGAGAAGAATTTCTCTCTAGATTGTTTTGGGTTCGTTTCATTCACATTTGAATCATCTGTGATGACAGTTTTCTTTCTTTCTTTCTGATCTGCACACTGTTCTCTTGTTTTTCCTGATTTATTGCAGTGGCTGAGGACTTCAGTAGCATGTCCAAAGATGATGGTGTCCAGTGTCCAAGTGTCGCTTCCAAAGGCAGCTTCTCCTCTTGTCCCGCCAGTGATGACTGTGTTTTGTAGCCACCCTTTAGGGTGGAAACATCCAGATTAACGTTTCACCCGACATTTGGGTACTGTGGCCTGCCAAGATGGCACTCGGTGAGCCACCCACCTGTGGGTGGACTTCCTCAGCGTGGAGGGATGCTTTCTCTTGACTCTGGATAAACTTCTATTATTTCTTTGATAAACTCCTCCTTTTACGGCCCGTCCTCCTGACAGGCACCTGGGCCCTCATTGCGCACTGATGTGACCTTTCTGGTGTCAATTGTCCTATCCTATTTTCTACCTCATGGTGTTTTTGAGTTTTCTTTGACCTTATTCCAGGGCTGATGAGTTTTTCCTAATCTGTGGCTGATCATATTTGCACTTTTACTGGGTCCTTGCTCATCTCTGGCTTTGCTCATCAATGTGGCTCCAGCCACGTTGGTATGACAGTGGCTTCTGGAAGCCCCTCTGACGCCGACTCTGCTTGGGTCACTGCTCTTGTGTGATGTGGCCTCTGGTTTCAGCCGTTGGCTTTCCCGAGGCCCCCGAGTACCCCTCCTCTCCTCTCACTTCAACTCCACAGGAGGCTGTGGACTCCTGGGGACGCTGGCCTCCCCCTCTTTTCCTACCGATCACAAGCTGCCAGGTTAATAATATCAATAACAATGTCCATCCACATGGTGGTTTCAGACTAGGAGGTAGAGCACAGAAGAGAAATGAAGAAAGCATTTAGAAGACACCAGGAAAAAAGTGCATTTAAAATTGAGGCTACACTGTGGTTGCAAGTTACGTGAAGTGTGCAGGGTGTTTACAGGGTCCTTACAGAACCACAGGAAAGAAGATATCTATCCATGTTGGCGATGGCGGTGGGACCCTCCCTGCTGGGCAGTTTCATTTCCTTATTGATCAGTTCGTTTGTGCAATGATCCAGTATAACACACAGACGTACCGTGATGCTGTCCTGATCAGATCACACACCCCTCTTATCCCCCAGGTTGGCATCCTGGGGGCGACTGGGGAAGCCCCCTTCCTGTGCCTCGGGGGTCTTCTGCGGGATCTTGCCAGCAGGCAGTCGGCCGTGTGGTCAAGAACCTGAGACAGTTGTACTCTTGGTCACTGCAGGGACTTCCTCCTGCAGAGGTGACCAGTGGGCCATTCACAAGGAGCTCTTGAGGACGTTCACGCGAGCACTGGTGGGAACAAGTAGGAAACGTCCAGGTGGAGAAGGTGCGCACGTGAAGAGGACGCTCCTAAAGGGAGAGTTTTCCTCTTAGTGTCTGCTCTTGGGGACATGGCTCTCCTAGGTAAGTAAAGAGTAAGTAAAGGTGATCTTGTTAATGTCGCCATGAATCATCACCAGCCAATCTCCTGGACGTGCCCTGCAACTGCCCCACAGTGTGCCTGGCTGAACTGCCCCGCCCCCCCCCCCCACCTGGCTCTGGGCAGGTCCCCAGGCTGGGGCTCCGCCCACTCTGCAGGGACCTGGATGGGACCTCCTGCTCTGGCGCCCCCCTGTGGTTTCCTTTCAACGTGGCCCTGACCCACCTGGCATCAGGGTAGCCTTGTAGACCTAAGCTCCCAGCCCCAGGCATGGGAGGGGTCCCCTGGGTCACAGGGGCCCTGTGGCCTCCAGCAGACCCTCCCTGGCCTCTCCCTGTCCAGCCCATCTCTTCTGTTTCTGCCTGCCCATGTGGAAGGCTCTGGGTGCCCCGGGCCTCCCTCCGCCCTTCCACTGGCTGCACACTGTCCTTAACGGGCTTCGCGCTTGCCTTCCCTGAGGATTGCCCTGGGCGGCTCCCGGACTGTGCTGCGCTCCTCCCTGGTGTCCCCTAGACACTGAAACTGTGTCTGGCTCATTGCAGCTGCTTAACATTTCCTGAACAAATACACCGTGGTTTTGTTTATCACTGAATGAAAGAAAAATTCTAAAAATTATATGATGGTCTTCTGAAATATCTCCTTTATTGTTATTAAGAGAAAATGATAACAAGACATTGTGGATGTGTAAGGAATATGTAGATATGCTGGGTGGAGGAAGGCGCGTCTGGACCCGAGTGCTGCTGACGGCTGGCTCCCGATGAAGAGAGGGAGCTCCCAGAAAGAAGGGGTACAGGGTGGTGCCAGCCTGTGGGGCACCCCAGGCCATTTCCCTGAGTCACACCTTGGTTATGAATTTGGTTGTATTTCACAAACCCATTATCTCATCCATCTGTCAATCAATCTAGCTACCACCCATTTACCTGTCCTCTACCTACTGTCACCTTTATCATCCGTCAGCTGTCTCCCGTCTGTCCTGTTGTCACCTTCTGTCTCTCACCATCTAAACACCTACTATCCAGTACCTGTGCCTCTCCAGCCCCCCACAGTCTGTGTTTATCATTCCCGTGTCTGTTATCTATCGTGTATTTACCACCTTGTATCTGTCCTCTACCTATCTGTCACCTGTCACCTCTCAACTCCCCATCGCCATCGGCCAGTCCCCTCCGCAGGCAGACCACACACGTCACTGCAGGCCCCTGCCCTTCCTCACGCGGGTGACCACTCTCCAGCTCCGTCTCTGGTTCTGACGGACGCTGGGTTGTTCTTCCTCCCCGACTGCAGGGTGCTGCAGGAAGCCCGACCCACCTGGCCCATGCTGGCCTTGTATCCCCAGGACGCGCCTCCGAGAGGGGGAGCAGCGGTGGCCAGGGGCGTCTGCGCCCTTCAGCGCTTGCTGTCTCTGCCCCTGTAGCTGTGTCCCCCTGGTCTGGACTGGCCAGCTCTTGGGAACCACGCCCAGGCGGAGCTGCTGACCCAGCTGTCCATATCCTGCCGCACGTGCTCCCTGGCTGGTTCCGGCTGGGTTCCTGGGGTGCCCCACAGGCCGGCACTGCCCTGCACCCCTTCTGTTTTCTTTCTTTAGGGGAGCTCCCCCTCTCCATCGGGAGCCAGCCGTCAGCAGCACTCGGGGCCAGACGCGCCTTCCTCCACCCAGCATTCATTTTGCAGGTGGCTCAAGGTGACTTGAGGTCTCCCCACTGGCTGCTGGCCCACGGGCCTCTGTGAGAGGCCCTCTGTGTGCTGCCCACAAGCTGACCGCTCACACCCTCTGGGCTCCTCGGCCCATGATGTCTGCACACTCTGACCACCAGCCATGGAGTCCCAGGAGGACACTGGCTCCAGTGCATGTGTGATGGTGGACACCGCAGACTGTTGAGACTAAAGAGCAGGCGGGGACAGTGTCGTGCCATTGAAAATAGGGTGTGTGGTGTGTGTGTGCACCTAGGGCAAGTGGGGTGTGTGTGTGTGTGTGTACCTAGGGCATGTGGGGTGTGTGTGTGTGTGTGTGCACCTAGGGCATGTGGGGTGTGTGTGTGTGTGTGCACCTAGGGCATGTGGGGTGTGTGTGTGTGTGTGTGCACCTAGGGCATGTGGGGTGTGTGTGTGTGTGTGTGCACCTAGGGCATGTGGGGTGTGTGTGTGTGTGCACCTAGGGCATGTGGGGTGTGTGTGTGTGTGTGTACCTAGGGCATGTGGGGTGTGTGTGTACCTAGGGCATGTGGGGGGTGTGTGTGTGTGCACCTAGGGCATGTGGGGTGTGTGTGTGTGTGCACCTAGGGCATGTGGGGTGTGTGGTGTGTGTGTGCACCTAGGGCATGTGGGGTGTGTGTGTGTGTACATACCTAGGGCATGTGGGGTGTATGTGTGTGTGTGTGCACCTAGGGCATGTGGGGTGTGTGTGTGTGTGTGTGCACCTAGGGCATGTGGGGTGTGTGTGTGTGTGTGTGTGTGCACCTAGGGCATGTGGGGTGTGTGTGTGTGTGCACCTAGGGCATGTGGGGTGTGTGTGTGTGTACCTAGGGCATGTGGGGTGTGTGTGTGTGTGTGTGTGTGTGTGCACCTAGGGCATGTGGTGTGTGTGTGTGTGTGTGTACCTAGGGCATGTGGGGTGTGTGTGTGTGTACCTAGGGCATGTGGTGTGTGTGTGTGTGTGTGTGTGTGTGTGTCCACCTAGGGCATGTGGGGTGTGGTGTGTGTACCTAGGGCATGTGGGGTGTGGTGTGTATGTGCACCTAGGGCATGTGGGGTGTGTGTGTGTGTGCACCTAGGGCATGTGGGGTGTGTGTGTGTGTGTGTACCTAGGGCATGTGGGGTGTGGTGTGTGTACCTAGGGCATGTGGGGTGTGTGTGTGTGTGTGTGTGTGCACCTAGGGCATGTGGGGTGTGTGTGTGTGTACCTAGGGCATGTGGGGTGTGGTGTGTGTGTGCACCTAGGGCATGTGGGGTGTGTGTGTGTGTGTGTGTACCGAGGGCATGTGGGGTGTGTGTGTGTACCTAGGGCATGTGGGGTGTGGTGTGTGTACCTAGGGCATGTGGGGTGTGTGTGTGTGTATACCTAGGGCATGTGGGGTGTGTGTGTGTGTACCTAGGGCATGTGGGGTGTGGTGTGTGTGTGTGCACCTAGGGCATGTGGGGTGTGTGTGTGTGTGTGTACCTAGGACATGTGGGGTGTGTGTGTGTGTACCTAGGGCATGTGGGGTGTGTGTGTGTGTGTACCTAGGGCATGTGGGGTGTGTGTGTGTGTACCTAGGGAATGTGGGGGGTGTGGTGTGTGTGTGTACCTAGGGCATGTGGGTGGTGTGTGTGTGTGTACCTAGGGCATGTGGGGTGTGTGTGTGTGTGTGTACCTAGGGCATGTGGGGTGTGTGTGTGTGTGTGTGTGTGCACCTAGGGCATGTGGGGTGTGGTGTGTGTGTGTACCTAGGGCATGTGGGGTGTGTGTGTACCTAGGGCATGTGGGGTGTGTGTGTGTGTGTGTGTGTGTGTGCACCTAGGGCATGTGGGGGGTGTGGTGTGTGTGTACCTAGGGCATGTGGGGTGTGTGTGTGTGTGTGTACCTAGGGCATGTGGGGTGTGTGTGTGCACCTAGGGCATGTGGGGTGTGTGTGTGTGTGTACCTAGGGCATGTGGGGTGTGTGTGTGTGTGTGTGTACCTAGGGAATGTGGGGGGTGTGGTGTGTGTGTGTACCTAGGGCAAGTGGGGTGTGTGTGTGTGTGTGTACCTAGGGCATGTGGGGTGTGTGTGTGTGTGCACCTAGGGCATGTGGGGTGTGTGTGTGTGTGTGTGCACCTAGGGCATGTGGGGTGTGTGTGTGTGTGTGTGCACCTAGGGCATGTGGGGTGTGTGTGTGTGTGTGTGCACCTAGGGCATGTGGGGGGTGTGTGTGTGTGCACCTAGGGCATGTGGGGTGTGTGTGTGTGTGTGTACCTAGGGCATGTGGGGTGTGTGTGTACCTAGGGCATGTGGGGGGTGTGTGTGTGTGCACCTAGGGCATGTGGGGTGTGTGTGTGTGTGCACCTAGGGCATGTGGGGTGTGTGGTGTGTGTGTGCACCTAGGGCATGTGGGGTGTGTGTGTGTGTACATACCTAGGGCATGTGGGGTGTATGTGTGTGTGTGTGCACCTAGGGCATGTGGGGTGTGTGTGTGTGTGTGTGCACCTAGGGCATGTGGGGTGTGTGTGTGTGTGTGTGTGTGCACCTAGGGCATGTGGGGTGTGTGTGTGTGTGCACCTAGGGCATGTGGGGTGTGTGTGTGTGTACCTAGGGCATGTGGGGTGTGTGTGTGTGTGTGTGTGTGTGTGCACCTAGGGCATGTGGTGTGTGTGTGTGTGTGTGTACCTAGGGCATGTGGGGTGTGTGTGTGTGTACCTAGGGCATGTGGGGTGTGTGTGTGTGTGTGTGTGTGTGTGTCCACCTAGGGCATGTGGGGTGTGGTGTGTGTACCTAGGGCATGTGGGGTGTGGTGTGTATGTGCACCTAGGGCATGTGGGGTGTGTGTGTGTGTGCACCTAGGGCATGTGGGGTGTGTGTGTGTGTACCTAGGGCATGTGGGGTGTGTGTGTGTGTGTGTGTGTGTGCACCTAGGGCATGTGGTGTGTGTGTGTGTGTGTGTGTGTACCTAGGGCATGTGGGGTGTGTGTGTGTGTACCTAGGGCATGTGGGGTGTGTGTGTGTGTGTGTGTGTGTGTCCACCTAGGGCATGTGGGGTGTGTGTGTGTGTACATACCTAGGGCATGTGGGGTGTGTGTGTGTGTGTGTGCACCTAGGGCATGTGGGGTGTGTGTGTGTGTGTGTGCACCTAGGGCATGTGGGGTGTGTGTGTGTGTGTGTGCACCTAGGGCATGTGGGGTGTGTGTGTGTGTGTGTGCACCTAGGGCATGTGGGGTGTGTGTGTGTGTGCACCTAGGGCATGTGGGGTGTGTGTGTGTGTGTGTACCTAGGGCATGTGGGGTGTGTGTGTACCTAGGGCATGTGGGGGGTGTGTGTGTGTGCACCTAGGGCATGTGGGGTGTGTGTGTGTGTGCACCTAGGGCATGTGGGGTGTGTGGTGTGTGTGTGCACCTAGGGCATGTGGGGTGTGTGTGTGTGTACATACCTAGGGCATGTGGGGTGTATGTGTGTGTGTGTGCACCTAGGGCATGTGGGGTGTGTGTGTGTGTGTGTGCACCTAGGGCATGTGGGGTGTGTGTGTGTGTGTGTGTGTGCACCTAGGGCATGTGGGGTGTGTGTGTGTGTGCACCTAGGGCATGTGGGGTGTGTGTGTGTGTACCTAGGGCATGTGGGGTGTGTGTGTGTGTGTGTGTGTGTGTGCACCTAGGGCATGTGGTGTGTGTGTGTGTGTGTGTACCTAGGGCATGTGGGGTGTGTGTGTGTGTACCTAGGGCATGTGGTGTGTGTGTGTGTGTGTGTGTGTGTGTGTGTCCACCTAGGGCATGTGGGGTGTGGTGTGTGTACCTAGGGCATGTGGGGTGTGGTGTGTATGTGCACCTAGGGCATGTGGGGTGTGTGTGTGTGTGCACCTAGGGCATGTGGGGTGTGTGTGTGTGTGTGTACCTAGGGCATGTGGGGTGTGGTGTGTGTACCTAGGGCATGTGGGGTGTGTGTGTGTGTGTGTGTGTGCACCTAGGGCATGTGGGGTGTGTGTGTGTGTACCTAGGGCATGTGGGGTGTGGTGTGTGTGTGCACCTAGGGCATGTGGGGTGTGTGTGTGTGTGTGTGTACCTAGGGCATGTGGGGTGTGTGTGTGTGTACCTAGGGCATGTGGGGTGTGGTGTGTGTACCTAGGGCATGTGGGGTGTGTGTGTGTGTATACCTAGGGCATGTGGGGTGTGTGTGTGTGTACCTAGGGCATGTGGGGTGTGGTGTGTGTGTGTGCACCTAGGGCATGTGGGGTGTGTGTGTGTGTGTGTACCTAGGACATGTGGGGTGTGTGTGTGTGTACCTAGGGCATGTGGGGTGTGTGTGTGTGTGTACCTAGGGCATGTGGGGTGTGTGTGTGTGTACCTAGGGAATGTGGGGGGTGTGGTGTGTGTGTGTACCTAGGGCATGTGGGTGGTGTGTGTGTGTGTACCTAGGGCATGTGGGGTGTGTGTGTGTGTGTGTACCTAGGGCATGTGGGGTGTGTGTGTGTGTGTGTGTGTGCACCTAGGGCATGTGGGGTGTGGTGTGTGTGTGTACCTAGGGCATGTGGGGTGTGTGTGTACCTAGGGCATGTGGGGTGTGTGTGTGTGTGTGTGTGTGTGTGCACCTAGGGCATGTGGGGGGTGTGGTGTGTGTGTACCTAGGGCATGTGGGGTGTGTGTGTGTGTGTGTACCTAGGGAATGTGGGGGGTGTGGTGTGTGTGTGTACCTAGGGCATGTGGGTGGTGTGTGTGTGTGTACCTAGGGCATGTGGGGTGTGTGTCTGTGTGTGTACCTAGGTCATGTGGGGTGTGTGTGTGTGTGTGTACCTAGGGCATGTGGGGTGTGTGTGTGTGTGTGTGTGTACCTAGGGCATGTGGGTGGTGTGTGTGTGTGTACCTAGGGCATGTGGGGTGTGTGTCTGTGTGTGTACCTAGGTCATGTGGGGTGTGTGTGTGTGTGTACCTAGGGCATGTGGGGTGTGTGTGTGTGTGTGTGTGCACCTAGGGCATGTGGGGTGTGGTGTGTGTGTGTACCTAGGGCATGTGGGGTGTGTGTGTACCTAGAGCATGTGGGGTGTGTGTGTGTGTACCTAGGGCATGTGGGTGTGTGTGTGTGTACCTAGGGCATGTGGGTGTGTGTGTGTGTGTGTACCTAGGGCATGTGGGGGGTGTGTGTGTGCGTACCTAGGGCATGTGGAGTGTGTGTGTGTGTGTGTGTGTACCTAGAGCATGTGGGGTGTGGTGTGTGTACCTAGGGCATGTGGGGGTGTGTGTGTGTACCTAGGGCATGTGGGGGGTGTGTGTGTGTGTGTACCTAGGTCATGTGGGGTGTGTGTGTGTGTGTGTGTACCTAGGGCATGTGGGGTGTGTGTGTGTGTGTGTACCTAGGGCATGTGGGGTGTGGTGTGTGTGTGTGCACCTAGGGCATGTGGGGTGTGTGTGTGTGTGTACCTAGGTCATGTGGGGGGATGTGTGTGTGTGTGTACCTAGGGCATGTGGGGTGTGTGTGTGTGTGTGTGTGCACCTAGGGCATGTGGGGTGTGTGTGTGTGTGTGTACCTAGGGCATGTGGGTGGTGTGTGTGTGTGTGTACCTAGGGCATGTGGCGTGTGTGTGTGTGTGCACCTAGGGCATGTGGGGTGTGTGTGTGTGTACCTAGGTCATGTGGGGGGATGTGTGTGTGTGCACGGGTACCTAGGGCAGTGTGGGGACATGTGTGTTTATGCACACCTAGGGCATGTGGGGGTATGTGTGGTGTTTGTGTGTGCACCTAAGACACGTCTGTGTGCATATGTACAGTTGGGGCACGTGTGTGTGCGCGCAGCTAGGGTACATGTGGTATGTGTGGTATGTGTGCATGCGTGCACCTTGAGCATGCTCTTCCAACCGGGTTAAATGGAAAACTTCAGGATTGCTGAAGGCGATGGGGCCAAGCAGTTAGATGCTGTCTGAATCCATCTGAATCCATGTGTGTTTGTGTGCACTAGGGCATGTGCGGTGTGTGTGCATGTGCACCTAGGGCAAATTGTGAGGGTGTGGTGTGGTGGGCGTGTGCACTAGGGCACGCGTGGTGTGTGTGGTGTGGGTTTTCAGCATGCAGAAAAGCAAACCCTCTCTCTGGGAGTCACAGGTGCGTCTGGGGAAGGGAAGCCGGGCCAAGGTGCCCCTCCTCTGTGTCCAGGTTTTCACTGGGGCCTCCTGTGCGGTCAGCAGAAGGGTGAAGCCGGAGACTCCTTGACCCCACAGAGCTGCCCAGTCGCTTTGTCTTGGAGCCTCTGTCTGGGCAGTAGCCGAGAGGACTGAAACGCAGGAAGCTGGCTGGTGTTCTTTGCGAGGACTTGTGAAGAGCATCCTGCTCCTGTGGGTAAGGGGACGGCACACTAGTGAGACGACAGCAAAGGCACCTGGCTTCCTGCGCGCTCCTCCAACCGTGCTAAATGAATAATTTGAGGATTGCTGAAGGCGAGGGGCCGAGCAGTTAGATGCTGTCTGAATCCATCTGTCAGCAGCAGACTTTCCCTTCCATGAGCTGGTCTCTGGAAGCGTTGCTGGTGCCTTGTGATGTCCCCACTGTAGACGGCGGCAGCGGAGGCACCCTCCTCTTGGCTGTCGGGTTCCTGGACCTGCAGGCCTATGGCCTGAAGTTCCACCATTAGCAAGGATAAGAGGGTCCCCAAGGGGGAGAGAAGCCGGCAGTGGGGTGTGGCCACACCCCAAGTGCTCTGCCTTAAGATAGTGGTGAGTGGACGGAGCTGGACACAGGCGTGGAGGGGGAGCTGGGCAGCTCTGCAGAGGGTGGCCGTTCTGTGTGCTGGCCACTCAGCCTCTGGTGAGGCCACTGGCTGCTCAGTGCTTTTGCAGAGCTGAGTGGACAGTTCACAGGTCTGAAGCTGCATGTCAGCACTGCTTCCGTCTGAGTTCTCCGTGGTGGGTGCTGCCGAGGGCCTTGCGAATTGGGCACACTTTGGCACACTTTGACCTCTCTGCATAGCTGCAGCTGAACAATTTGGAAGTGGCTCTTGCCGTTCTCCCATCTCCAGAGGCAGCGGCAGGATGGCACTTTGGAGTCCCATGGAAACTCCCTATGGCAGCAAGGAGACGTCCTTACTGTGCCGTGGCACTTGGATAATGGGGGCTACCAGCCGTGTCTCACGGGCTTCTCATGTCACGGTGAGCTGTCCTCATGTTTGCCATGAACCTCTGGAGGTCTGGGGAAGGGCCACAGTGTCATGGCCTTGCCGCTTTGGGTCACTGGTGTCGAATGTGGCCACTCAACCAGGAGGAGCCTGGAAGACCAATAGTGCAGCCACTGGCAGTGACCGGTCAGCCTCAGAGGCCCAGCTGTGCCTTCCCATGTCCTGGGGTGGCCACAGGAGCACCTTCCTTCCTTTGCAAGTGGCCGCCCTGCTTGGTGACCATCAGGGAGATGAGGGCAGACAGCTGAGGCCTGTGTGGTGCAGGGGCTCACCTCTGCTGCCTGCCCACCTCACACAGGTTTGGAGGTGGCAGATCCTGCCAGGGCACAAGTCGCCATGAGCATAAATGCAGCTTCTTTCTTTGCATGTGTTTTACATTTTCTATAATAGCACAAATACAGTGGCTGACATCCACGAGGCTAGGCGACCACACATTTAACGGTCCTCTGTTGGTGACACCCCTGGGACTGGTTATTCTCACTGTTCTACATCTTCCTGCACAAAAGTGGTCGTGCCTCCCCTCCGGCTCTGAAGCCTGCGGCATGGTGTGTGGCCATGAACACCCCGGCCTGCGGGCCCGCAGTGGCGGAGCGGAGCACCCCCTTCCATGCACACACCTGTACTCCTCCGTCCTGCTGGGACTGTCAAATGTAGCTGGTGTGAGGCCCTGGGTTTAATTCCCTGAACACAAGAAAATTAATTGGAATGTTAACAATTGGTGCATAAGAACATCATATTAAGGCCATGGGGAAAATAGAACAGAACAACCCAAAATGGAAGAAATCTGGGTCCACGTAACGAAGGCGAAGGAGCTCAGTAGTGTGTGAGGTCATTAGCCACAGCCGAGGAGCTCCAGACCCTGCCCAGCGTGCGGACCCTGCAATGAGGAGGGCGGCCACGAGGCAGGATTCCTTCAAGTGGGAATTACGGTTTGAAAAGAGGCCCCTTGAAGTCAAGGGAATAAAGCAGAGAGGCAGTTGCGGGGGGGCTGTGCTGCGTGTGGACCCCCAGGCTGACGCCCATCCCGAGTGTGCACCAGTGAGCATTCCACAAACACACACCAACCCACTCTGGGCAGCTGATCCTGGTAAGTAGCACACAGAGGGCCCCGCGGTGACCAATTCATGGAAACCGCAACACCATGAACAGCCCGCCGCTCCGGCTGAGAGGCCAACACACGCCGATCCCTGAGAATCAGGCCTGGCTCACGGTAGTGTGGGGTGCACCGTAGCCCGTGCCAGTGATTTCTGAAGGCTTTAGGTCTTGTGATCCGGATCTCGCCTGGCCTCCACGCCCAGAGATTGAGGTTCGGAGTGGTCCTTCGTCCTGGGGCTGCCGGGCCACTGCCCTGCGTGCAGACAGGACCCACAGTCTGCTGGGAGGACAGACCCACTTGTTGGTCACAGGCTGTACCTGAGCTTAGTTTATTAAAACCAACCAACCAAGAAACAACCTTGTTTTCCTGCGATGACAAAAGCATTCCATGTTAATTATGTAGAATTTGGGAAACACTTAACAGATACAAGAAGGAGGGAAAAAAAATGTTAAAGTCTCAACTCCCAGAGCCGAACTGCAATGGTGGATCTCAGGGTGCATTTAGAGTCTTTTGCAGAGACTTGGGGTTATGTTAAAATGGGATTCTGGCACACGGGGTACGGCCCCTTGGCTGGGCATGGGTGAGTGTGGCCTGCCTGGCCAGGACCGAGGTCCAGCTGTGCGGGCACTAATGCAGCGCTCCCTGGTGGGCTCTGTCCCCTGCTGCCCTGGCTGTGCTGCCCCCAGCCTCCTGTGATCACCTGAGCTTCACCTCCGCTTCTGTCCTAGCTGGCCAGGCTGGGGGTGGCCAAGCCATGGCTCTTGCCAGGGATCCCGCTGGCTTCCCAGGAACGGGGGAGCACATCTCCCACCTCCCGCCCTGTGGCTGCATCCGGCAGCTTCCTTCCCTGTGGCAGAGTCGGCCCCAGAGGGACAGCAGTTCCAGGGTGGCCTGGCCTGGGCCCTCCTCCTGGCTGGTGCCAGCCAGGGCTCAGCCGGGCAGCCACGGCCCACTGTCCCCCTGGGGCCCTGGCAGCACTTCTACGGGGGTCCCAGCTCCAAGCCCCACCTCCCCTGGCACGGGTTCCTCACGGGTTCCTCCCGGAGACTGAGTGTTCTGTTGTGCAGCTGCCTGGGGGCTCCCGGGCCCTGGTGGGTGCGGGTCTCCAGGGTGCAGCCTGAGCCCTCCCTGGAGAGGCACTGCAGTCCAGCCCTGGCCTTCTCTCGGGGCGGAGCTCGTGTCCCCAACAGTGCTGCCCCACCTGCAGGAGGTCCTGGGTGTCTGGGCCCCTCCCCAGGGTCTGGGCCAGCTCCTGCTCTTCTTCAAGGTCTCTCCTGGGTCCCTCCTGTGAGGCTCCCTTCCGGCTGCATCCCGGGGCCCTGCTGCCCTGGGACAAGGCTCAGGCCACTTGAGGTGACCCCTCTCCACCTCTCTCTGCCTGCAAGGGTCCCTCAAGCCTCTGCACCTTCTTTGTGATTTCACTGGGTTTGACAATTTGAGGGGACTTGGAGTGTCCCCAAAGGCTCGTGTGCTGAAGGCATGGTCCCCAATGCAGCCACATTCCGAAAAGGGGCAGTGATGGGGTCGTGGACTCTGACCTCACGGGTGAATCAGTCCATTGACGGCTGAACGGTCTGCTGGGAGCTGTGGTAACCGAAGGGGATCGGGCATGGGGGGGGGGCGCAGGTCACTGGGGAGCACCTGGGGACCCTGCCTTGTCCCTGGCCCGTTCCTTGCTCTCTGCCTCCTCTTCTCAGGCCCATTGCAACGCGGCCAGGCACTGTGTGGGGAGCTCTGAGTGTGACCTGCGCAGCCCCGCTCCTCAGGTCCTTGTCCCAGGTGTTTGTCAGAGTGCTGAGAAGGGTCTGCCGTGGGGCACCGCTGGGTCCTGTTTGCCCTCCCTCCGACCTGGCACCTCAGGGGTCAGACCCATAGGTTCGGGGCATTTTCTGCTTCCTGTCCCGACGTGAAGCTGTTCCTCAGTGTCTGCGTGTTTGGGGATGTCTGAAAGCAGGTGCCAAGGCAGGCATTCGGCCAAGTTCACAGTGGCCACAGGAGAGCCCGCCTGGCAGAAGCAGGTGAGACCGGGTCCCTCCATCCACGAACAGGACGAGCAGAGCTCAGAGGTGTGCATGGAGGCTCCGTCACCAGTGTGTCCTCTGCAGATGGAGAGAGCCAGGGCGTGAGCCCACAGACACTCCATGGCTGTCCCTGGAGGATGGGGCATCAGCAAAGGGCACCCAGCCAGTGTTCAAACAGGAACTTCCTCGCGGGAGAACTCTGTTTGTTGTTTTTCACTAGCAGTCAAATGAATCTTCTAAGATACTTCCATTTGCTAAAAAGTCAATTAATTAGTTAAAGCCATGTCCTCATTCCCTCTATGTTTCCAACTAGTACGTGCTCTGGGTGAACAGGCGAGACCTGGGATTGGGCCTCCTAGCCTCAGTACCTGCTTGGCAAGTGCAGGTGGCACACCCCAGCAGTGCAGCCTCCACCAGCCTCCACCAGCCTCCACCAGCCTCCACCAGCCTCCACCAGCCTCCGCCAGCCTCCACCAGGCCTCTGCCAGGGCAGAACACCAACCGAGCCCTTAGCCATGCCCCTGCCCAGCACCAGCTCTGCTAGTGCTCTCACTCCCCAAATCTACACTGTTGGGGCTTCTGCTTGTGTCTTGGAAAGAGCGATGACGTGGGGGCGGCAGGGTGGAGGGTGTGTGCCAGGAGAGTCCCAGGCGCTCTCACCGCGTGGGAGAACGTTCCGCGGCTGCTTTCCAAACCTTCCTCCTGCAGGTTCTGGCTCTTGGGGGTCCTTGAGGCCCTGGAAGCGCCGTGGTCCCTGCCGGTCCTTCTTGTGCAGCAGCACATCCTTGGCCCGAGAGTGCGGCGTGGCCCAGCCCTCCACGCCTGCAGGGTTCTACTGAGCGACAGCCAGCCAGGGCCACCATCTCGGTGACATCAGACAGACCCGGAGGCTGGTCACTCTGTGCTCTGGATCCAGGTGCCGAGCTCCAGGCTGGCCTCTCGGAGGAAGCGTTTCCAGGGGCTTTTTATTTTCCCGCGGAGCTGACAAGCTTGGCCCACAAGGGGCTTCGGTGACCTCTGAGCTCCACGCTGCAGCCGCAGGTGGCTCAGCAGCCCCTGGGCTCCAGGGCAGAACCCTGTCTGGGAGTCTGGGGTCTCCAGAGCTGCACGCTGCTGCCTGTGTGCCAGGAAGACTGTGGGGTGCCGGTGACGCAGGGCCACCTCCGTGAGGAGCTGCCTGCCTTCTGCAGGGCGCTCTCGTCTGGTTCGAGGGATCAGCCACTTTTGTTTTTACTTCAAGACTCTGGGGATGGAACGCCAGGCCTCAGAGGTGCTGGGCACACCTCACCCCAGCTCAGAAGCCACTCTGATGGGACAACGGTCTCAAGTCACCATCCAGGGGACTCTGAAGGAGCTCACGGGGACTTTGTGGATTGTGTGCTTGTGAAATCTTGCTCTTCTGATGAAAAAATACACCTCTTGGGTGGAACTGGTAAAAGGATAAAAGAAACTGAGTTAAAATGTAAAGGACCAGGTATTGTTAAGTCTCTAAGCTACACTCAAAGCCTGAAATTCCTGTAGCTGTTAGGACAATTCCCGGGACTGCCCATTAGATAATCCCCCCTGACCACTTAGTTGCTTAACAACTTGGACCCAGTGCAGCTCAGCACGTAGGCACCTCAGGGCCTAGACCAATCAGTTTGAATGTATACCCCGCTTTAGGACTGACCTATCACCCCCGCCCGACCTGTTCCCGCCAATGAATGTACTAATCATGTTTGAGAGTTGTTGTTTGATTTTCCCGCGCCTCATGATTTGTTCTGATGTATGCAAAGCCCCCGCCCTCCCCAAAAAGTGTACTTAAGCACTGCTCAACCCCTGCTCGGGGCTCTTGGCCACTCTCCCTTCTTGAGAGAGCCCGGAGCCCCAGCGCACTGGATCTTCAATAAACCCCCTTCTGCTGTTGTGTGAGTCGGTCTCTTGGTGGTCTCTTCCTCCGTCGTTCGATGGTCCCTTACACTGGCTGGAGTTGGAATCTCAGCTGCTAAGAAGAAATGTGCCTCCCGGTTAATCTCAGTGGTCCTCTTTTTCTTTTTCTTGGTGTTGCTGGGGTGGGAACCCAGGGCCCCACACACTCTGAGTTACACCCAGGTCTTAATCTTGGTTTAAAAAGACTTTTAATTGACTCCCGTCAATGGACAGGTTTATGGGGTCCGACATGGTGCTTGGATACGTGGACCTGCCCTGCCGTGGCCACAGGGTGACTAGTGCTGGTGGCTGCTTGGTGGTGAGAGGGTCCAAGCCCCTGCCTGGCTTCTTGGGAAGGCAGTTCCCGCCTGCACCAGCCGCCTTCTGTGCCCCAGAGCCTCGAAACCAACACTGTGTCCAGTCAACCTTGGGCCTGTGGAACGTGGCCCACCTCTGCCAGCAGATGGAGGGAGAGGAGGGGAGCCCGTCCTGGTGTCTGATTGGTCACCCTACAGGATGTCAAAGGATGCCCCCAGCCCAGTGCTGGTGGCTCCATGGTAACCTGTGCCCAGCTCAGCTCTCGATGCCTCCTGCTCAGGCAGGGACACCCCCAGGCAGGTGGCCCAGTGCTGCTGTCTGAGGACCTTCTACGGCAGCCCGGGTGGGCCAAATGTGCATCCCCAGAGGCAGGGCAGCAGGGGCGGCTGGAGCTGGGCCTAAGGTGGCTCCTTACCCCCACAGTGCTCAGTAAGGGCCAGCACTGTGGGGCCAAGGGACGATGGGGCTGCTGTCAGGACGGCTCCCCATCATCACATGAGACCGGTGGAGGCCTCGAGCCTTCTCCAGGCACAGCCATGGTCTCTGCCCTCCTCCTTGCCCACCTGGGCTGCGGGGGAGAGCATCACTGGGCCCAGCACTAACTCACCAGCACTAGGTCACCTGGAAAGGGCCTGTGAGCTGGTCTCCTTTGGCGCTTCCGGGAGACCTAGGCTGGATCCTGGAGTGCCCACACTGCCAGAGCCCTGCACTGGGGACTTGGTGCTTCTGTGGCCACCTGCGGGCAATGTGTGTCCCTCCAGCTGTTCCAACTGTGCTTCCTGGGGGCCTGGGGCAAGGGAGGGGCTGTGTCCCCATTCCCGAGACCTTCCCGGGCGGGCAGCTTGTGGATCCTGGACCTGGAGAGGGTGGCAGAGCAGTCTAAATGCCCGTGCTGCGTGCCAGTCTCACTGTCAAGGTGCGTGGGGCACTCAGAGTCTTCCCAGCCGAGGGAGTGTCTGATTTACTGATGGAGCCCTCAGCTGCGCTTGAGGGGCGTTTCCCGTGGTCATCTTGGCTGTGGCTTACTCCAGGGCGCAGCTGAGAACCTCAGGTCACACTTCCCGAGTGACAGCACCCCCGCAGGAAGTCCTGGCTCTGCCACTGGGCACCGAGCTGGCCGGTGTGGGAAAATCGAATTCCTGGGAAACTCTGTCGCATTGCCAGGGGGTCTTCAGTGGAGTCTCCAGCCTCTTGGGTCACTGTGACCGAGGGCGACCTCTTGAGAAATTACCTCCAGACCTTGACAATACTGACCATGCACTGCATCTGCAGGGTGCAGCTCCTTGTTGGCTTGGAACGTGGGCCCAGTTTCTGCTTCTTAAACGCCCCTCAGGTGTTGAGCTCCCGCGGAGGTGGTGGAGTAAATGGCTCCAGTGCGTGAAGTCCTCCGGGCAGGGCCACTTTGTGAGCTCTCAGTGAATGCCGGCTGGCTCTGGCAATGCTCGGATCAGCTGGGACAGGAGGGGCCGGTCCTCTAGGGGGTGGCCACCCAGAAGACACAGGGAGTCCCCAGCTGCTGCCCTGCCCTGCCCTGCCATGCCGGGCACTGGACCGGCACTCTGAAGGGACCTCAGGAGAAACAAACCAGGAGGAGGGAAGGAAAACAGGCAGGATGGACGCGGCCTGTGGGAGCCGTCACGCTCAGGCGGCAGGTCACGGTCGAGAAGCCAGATGGGAGCAGGACCCCTCTGTCACACTCCATCAGTGGGCCCTGCCTGCTCCCTGCCCTGTGGGCCCTGCCTGCCCCCTGCCCCATGGCCCTGCCTGCCCCCTGCCCTGTGGGCCCTGCCTGCCCCCTGCCCCACGGCCCTGCCCGCCCCCTGCCCCGCTGCCCTGCCTGCCCCCTGCCCCACGGCTCTGCCTGCTCCCTGCCCCGTGGGCCCTGCCTGCCCCCTGCCCTGTGGGCCCTGCCTGCCCCCTGCCCCGCTGCCCTGCCTGCCCCCTGCCTCACGGCTCTGCCTGCCCCCTGCCCCATGGGCCCTGCCTGCTCCCTGCCCCCCTCCCTGCCCGGCTGGCCCTGGGTCTTTCCTTCAGGACCCAGGGGGCTCCCCACTGCAGAGATCACCACCCTCCAAGCCCTTTCTCATCCTGGTGCGCTGTGGACCACCCACCTGGCCAGGTTGGAGGACTTCCCACTTTTACGTGCTTGGAAATACATTAAGAAGCTGTCTTAATCTTTTAAAACCCCATCAAACTAGCTGCAACAGGACAAATGCTATCTGATTCCACCTCCATGGGTCTCCCAGGGGAGTCGCCTCCTGAGTGTGACGGTGGGAGCCCGGGCGTGGGGACTCTGTGTTGGGGCTGGAGCCTCTGGCCAGAAGGGAAGCTCTGGGGACAGAAGGTGGGGCTGCTGACAGTGCCAGCACACCCAGTGCCGCTGACCTGCACAAGAAGGGCTCACATGGTGGAAGGTGCCTGCACTCTGTCCATCTGGTGATCTGGGGCCATGAGGGGCTCACTGACCAGGTCAGCTTGGCGAGGGGCGACCCCGCAGCGCTGTTGCAGCCACATGTCCTGGCCATTCCCAGGGCTCGCCAGCCTCGCACTGTCACGATCACTTGGGCCCCGCGAGAGGAAAGCGGTGGTCATCCCACAGCTGTCCCCATGACGCACTTCCCAGCTCTAACACTTCTGCCACCTCGGGGTCACCCACAACAGCCCCCAGGAAGGCGAACCCAACCAGCCCAGCGGCCTGGCCCAGCAGCCCCAGGTCAGACCCAGGTGGCCTCCTGTAGGAAAGTGCTGTCAGCTTTGTGTCCTCAGAGGAGATCTGCAGGGGCCACACACTGGACCCAGGACCCTCCAGCCCTGCCCACGAGCTGGAGCTCCCGGCCAGCCACATCTGCAGGACGCCCCAGCTGCTGAAGGGCTTGTTGGCAGGAATGTGAACAGTACCCGTGGCCCTCACCCCTCGGCTCACAGGGCCCCTGGCGGGTGCCCCTCTCCACACAGGCCTTGCCAGGTGTCAGCGGGCACTGAGCTGACCCAGGCCAAGGAGGCCAGGCTGGTATCGCCATTACCCAACAGGGCTGTGCCACCAACGAGGAGGAGCAGCTCCCCACCAAGCACTGGGGACCTGCCGCTGGAAATGGGCAAACAAGTGCATTCCCCAAAGGCTCTCCTCAGTGGAGAGCGTCTCTGTGATCCCAGAAGAAGGCAGGAAGTGGAACCCGACTTGAAAACAGATCACCCACTCCCGGGCTCATGGAAGGCGTCCCCAGAGGTGGCCCTTGAGTGTAAAGCAGTGGGCTGGCACGGTCTGGAGGGGACAAAGCAGGGGCATCCTGCCCGCCGTGGCCCCCTGCTTGTCCAGGTGCTCTCTGTGTCGTGTCTGTCCTCAGACCCCGGGGCTGGCCAGCTGCTTGATGGTCGGCACGTTTCATGAGGTGTAGAAATGTTTGCAGAATAAATGACCCAGAACTGTGTCCCTGGAAGGGGGGACTTGGAGCTACGCCCCTGCTGTTCTCGTTGGAAAACTCCTCGATACGTGGGTTGGACACGCGCCGTCCCCCTTGCATCTTGACAGGGGCCCGGGAGGCGTGGACGACACTGCACACATCTAGCAGAGGATCCTGGCCAGGAAGGAAAGCTCGGCCCAGACCCCTCTGCTACCTGGACCAGGGGGCCCGGCTTCCCGACTGCGGACCTGCCTCAGGGTCCCCGCCATGGCTCCTCTGCTGCTTGGCCTGAAGGTCGCCTTCTGGTGACGCGTGGCTGGCAGAGGAGCATCCCCTGTTCTCATAACAACGCCATCTACGATGAACAAATGACACCTCATTAGGGAGCTCCAGAGCGGAGACAGCACCGGCCCTGGGAGGCGTCCAGGCCAGCACTTGGCACCTCCCTGGTCTGCACAGGGCCACTGCCAGGCAGAGCGCTCTCCATGCGCATGTGCAGGGAGGTTTTCATGCTCAGCAAACTCCCCCTTGGGTCAGGTTCTTCTTAATAGGCAAAAAGATACAGATATCTCACTTTTTCAACCTGTTGTCCGGGAGCTTCGTAAACACAGTGGTCAAGCCACAGTGACATCACAGCCAGCTAGGGTCAATGGACAGTGGCCCTGCCATGTACCCAGGGCATGCTCCAGTTTTTACAGTGTTCTCCTTGATGCAGTTGATTAAAAATCAACCTCAAGACAGGATTTAAATTGTCTTTTACTAAACTTGGGATGTTGAGTTTTAATAAAAAAGCCTGAGTTTACGTGAAGAGAGGGACAAGCACTTTAACTTGGAATGGCCGCAGGCCCCAGGGTGCCGCTGTCACCAGGGAGTGATGTGCTGCTCCTGGGCACCAGCAGCCTGCCGTGAGGCCGTGCAGCTCCTCAGGAATCCTCCTCCCCTTGCATACGGGAGGGCCACTGTGGGCTCTGCACCTTACCAATCCACCCACTTCAGAACAGCAGTCTGATCTGGGGGAGGCGTGGGCAGACCCAGCCTCCCGTACAGCCTTGCTCCCCAAACCAGAGCTGAAAGCGTCTGAAATCCCCAGAACCCAGTTCTAAGTGACCACCGCCAGGGGCCTGGCCTGGCTTCCTGGAGGGCCGTGGCTTCCCTCTGCACAGAGCCATCCTCCAGCGTGGAGAGGGCGCCCCCTGCTGTGCCCACGGGAGGCTGCAGGGTCTTCAGATGGAAAGGAGGCACAGAGGAGAGAATTCTCCCAAGGCGCCAGAAGACACACCACGTTCCTTGTGAAAATTAGGGTACAACTTCTGGTGTCCCCAGGTCCTCACAAGCTGGGGACGTGCCTCTCAAATCGGCCTGGCCCACTGTGCTGCAGCAGGCCTGGGCAGGGCTCCCGAGCTCCTGGCACACATACCCTCCTTGCCTTCGCCTCCGCCTGGCGCCTTTCCTCTGCGCCTCCTCCTTCCCGCGCTCCGCCCTCCGTCAGGTTTTGACAATCACTGTTTTCTGACTTCAGATGAGTTCCTTCAGCCCCAGGCTGCGCGATCCTCAGCTGTGAAAGGAGGGCAGGAAGTGTCCCTGGAAGATTGCAGGTGCCTGGGGGCACGGCCCTCAGTAAGAGCTGACCAGCTGGTCCTCCCTCGCCCATTCTCTCGGGCATCTTCTCCAAGGGTCTCATAGCAGCTGGCCCACTGGTGGCAATGCTGTCTGAGGGCCCTGGGCAGGTCAGTCTGCACCTGCAGGTCAGGCCAGGACCCAGGATGAGGCCAGGGCTGGCAGCAGTCACTTTGGTAGACACCTTCTAGAGCCCCGACAATTGGCCACATCAGCTCCTCAAAGTGCCAACTACGACGCTGTGCGTTTCTTGTCATCAGGAAACGGCTCCCCAACTCCTCAGCCGCTTGCTTGCCCGGCCATTCCTCTCATCAGTTAGCTTTCTTTTATGAGAATAAGATCTAGACTAATTTAGGTGGGAATCGGCATGAGATGGGACGGCGTCTGGTTCTGACTCACCCGGCTCTTCTTGCAGCCCAGCTCTCCGACTCGGCTTCTGTTATGAGGAGACTCGCTCAGTAGCATGTTTCTCAGCCCTTCAATGAGTGACTGAGCACCTACGTGGGCCAGACGCTGCATCTAGAGGTTGAAAATCCACCAGAGACAACAGCGAGGGTATGGCACACATACCCTCCTTGCCCTCGCCCTGTTGGAGAGGTGTGAGGGTTTGGACGTGGTGGCCCCCCAAACCTGTGTGAGTCGAGGCAAGAGGTTTGGAGGAGAAGGTTATAGCCTTGACCTAGGCAGGGAATTGACCCCTGATGGGATCGACTGGGTGGTGCCCGGAGGCAGGAGGGGTGTGGCTGGAGGAGGTGGGCACTGGGGGCGTGGCTATGGGGTCCCTATCTGAATCTGGTGAATGGAGTCTCTCTGCTTCCTGATCACCAGGTCAGCCGCTTACTTCCAATTCTCTTATGGCTCATTTTCAGGATACATGAAGGTCCCATCTACAGCTGGGGTCCCTCCTGGGCACCTGGCTGTCCCAAAGGGCTCCTGACACCCAGCTCACAAACTCCAGGTCTCCATGGACAAAGGGAGTGGGATTTTGTGCGTGAGTTTGAAGGTGCTGCCGGAACACAGGGCCCACCTCTGCTCACTCATCCCGCCAGCCTCGGGGTGAGGTGATTCTCTGCTAGTCTTTTATTTGTGAATTTGCATTATTTCAATCTTTATACACAAGGTGAGGCTTTTGAAATACGTCACACCCTTTTAAAATTGTAACATTCAAAATTTCACAAAATCCATCACGACTGCCAGGCACCTGGGGGATCCCAGATTGGGGCATCTGGTTGTCTGACATGTAGGGGGAGTTGGAGAAGAAGGATTTCTGTGCCCCAGACCCTCTCTAGGGTCCAGTCACGTGCAGTGAGGGCTGGGGTCCTCAGCTGGACGGCTCATCAGCTCTGGAGTTGTTGAGGTAGGAACGCAGGGCCAGAGGGGGCCTTCCGTCCTGATGGGAGGAGTCGGAGCTCTGGGTCTGATTCATGGCTGTCCTAGGCTGGCCTCCCACTCTGGGGTCGGAGTGAGCCCTGGGAGAGGCCCTTTGACCCCTTTGAGTGCAGGTCATACCCACGGAGTGTCCAACTCTGCTGGCTGTGACGGGGACCTTCTCCACGGCCCCTGTGCACACCTCAGGAGCTTCCTCCATGTGTGCAGATGGGAAAAATAAGAGCACTCAGGCGATGCTCTTGTCCCGCGGCCCCGGGTCCCTGGAGTTGGAGTACTCTAGTGGGTGGCCACCAACATCTTTGAACAGTGTCCACACGGGGAATTTCAGTGAAGTCCAGGCAAACACAGCTGCTCAGGGGCTTTAGTGCCAGTCACTGTGGCCCTCTGACGTCTCCACCAAGAGGCTACCATAGGAGAATCCTGGGTGTGCTCCCCTCCTGGCCAGGGCACAGTGGACGGAAGCGCCCACACCTAGAAATGAGGACTCTCTGAATGTTCTGGGAAACTCCTGAGGGGGTCAGGGTCTTAGAGAAGTAGGAAAATCACGAGGCTGTTTAAATCAAGCTGTGCCTTCAGCTGAGCACGTGGGCAGCAGCGTGTGGGGTCTAGCCCCATGACGAGGGTCCTGAGGAACAGGCCGCTCTTCTCTTTCTGACCAGGGCAGCTGAGGACTATTTTCTACAACAGGGAAGAGAAGAAGTTGGAGTCTCAACTTTTAGAGGGAAGAGAATGAAATTCATTCTTAAAGCTGTATTCATTTTTGAAATAGTCACAGACTTGCACAGGAGTTGGAACCACGATGCCCCAACTGTATGGTTGTGACAACAAGAAGGAGCAAGTGGCCACCCGGCCCCCCGACCCCAGAAATTCTAGCGTGCCTTTCTGTTCTTGGATGTGCCCCTGCGCACCTGAGGGCCACACCACTGAACAGGACCCTCCAGTGGAGCCCCGCCCCAGAGAGTCTCACCATCGCCTCAAGAGTGACCCTCCTGGCAAGAGTCCAGGTCAGAACCAGCTCTGTGCCTGGCTGGCCTCTGGCCTCTGCCCTGGTGGGAACCCTGGTCTGTCTCTTCTGTGACTCGGACGCTCTTGGGGATGACAGGACTTTGCAGGACGTTGGACCCAGCTCAGCCCACTGTGTCCCCCTGCCCAGGTCCGGTCAGCGGGGGCCTGTTCTCTCTGCCTCCCCTGGGGTGCATGGCTATGGTGTCTCCGGGCTGGGGATGGCAGTTCTGGCGGCTGGATAGGGTGGTGCCCACGGCTTCCTCGTGGTGAAGGTGTGGAATCCCTCGCACTCCTGGTTGAAGTGAAGCGAAGCTTCAGGAAAGCTGAAAGTCGAGACTGTCCCCAGCTAGCAAAGCCAGCGTCACTGACGGGGGAAGACCGGCGCTGTCCAAGACCAGGGCAGCAAAGTGCCCCCTCGACACGTCATCCAGGGCTGCTGGAGGCGCCAGCCAGGGTCCCGGGGAAGGGAGTGGCATCATCTCTGCATTCATTCGACTTCACCTGTGCCGTTGGCTCACAGAGAAATCCAGTCAGGAAAAGTGAGGGAAGATGACGCACCGGGACCTATAAAATCTACTAGAATGAAGATGTTCGGCAAGTTACAGGCGACATTGTCAATATTCAAAATAAACCTTGTCTATAAAGTGCTGGCACCAGATGCTGGGAAGTTACCATGAAACTGCGACTCCCCTGACGGGAGCAAGACGAGGGGCCACTCAGGGCTGGGTGGAGGTCCGCGCAGTGACACGGGGTGGCCCACTTGGCTGGAGAGGCCAACGCCCACAAAGGAAGGGAGGGGCCTCGTCCGCGGTCGGGTGCCCCTATCGCCAGGCGCCAGTTCCCCTGCCACCCTGCGGGGACCTCGCCACAGGTCGACAGTCCTCCGTTCCCTGGAGACGGGAAGGCTCTCCCACAGCAAGACACCTGCAGGGGGCGGAGGGGACCACGGACAGGACAGGGACGCTCCCAGTGAAAGACCCACTGTGTGGGCGCTGGTAGGTCCACGTGTGTGCTAGTCTGCTCGTGCGCACTTGTGTGGGTATTGACGTGTGTCTTTCAAGTGTGGCTTAGGGCGTGTGTGAATGTGTGTGCATTCATGTGTTTGTTATTGTGTGTGCATGTTTGTGTGTTAGCAGAAACAGTTGACAATATGTTGAACCAAAAAATACAGACAAAAATGTCTGGGTCTACGCCACGCACCCCGGACAGCACTTAGCTCACAACAGAGCACAAGTCTAAAAGGAAAACCCAGACCAGGAGACTCGAGAGGCAGCAGAGGCAGACTTTAGGATCCTTCATTAGCATAGGACCCCTCGACACTACATGGCAGCACAACCTCACACAGCACACACATCAACACAAACACGCACACACATTCCCACACACACACACACACAAACCCACAGGAACACCGAAAAATGCACTCACACATACACAAAGATAAAAATGCACATTCACACAAACATGCACAAACACAAAAACATGTAAAGCACAAATTCCCCACAAACACACACACAAATGAAAATTAACATGAACACATACATAAATTAATACACACAACTTGCACACACACAAAAAGTCAAAAAA
The DNA here is from genome assembly GCF_045843805.1 of Urocitellus parryii. Classification (NCBI taxonomy): domain Eukaryota; kingdom Metazoa; phylum Chordata; class Mammalia; order Rodentia; family Sciuridae; genus Urocitellus; species Urocitellus parryii. The sequence goes on along the minus strand of NC_135538.1, from coordinate 1,387,030 downwards.
CATGCAGAAAAACACACACACATATACAATGGCACCAAAAAACACAGAAAAGAACACACATAAAAACAGAAACAACACCCCTACACAAACACAAGTGTGTGTGAAAACACATTCACACATAAACATAAGCATGTACATTCATAAACGCAAACACACAAAACCCATACACATATGTACACACAAACATAAAAAGCAAAAACCATGCACACACAAACAACAAAAACATGCACATTCACACCACAAACATGCAAATACAAGGACACACAGCACAGATGCACAAACACATTCACACACACAGACACAAACAGAAAGATATACACGAGCACACACACAAGCACAAGCACTCACCGAACACACAAACTCACCAGCACAAACAGAACCAGATTATACACGTACACAGCCCACAAATGCACACACACATGCACGCTCATAAAGCACAGAGAGACAAACACAAAACACACAGAAGGACACACAAATGCACACACACTGTGGATGGTTTGGATGTGAGGGTCCCAAAGCTCACGTGTGAGACGGCGCCAGAGGGCTCGGACGGGAAATGATGGGGCCACACCTCACCCTAGTCAGCGGCTAACCCGATGGGATCAACCGAGGGGTGACTGGGGGCAGGTGGGGTGTGGCTGGAGGAGGTGGGCACATACTCTGTATCTGGAGAGCGGAGTCTCTCTGCCTCCTGACCACCATGTGAGCTGCTCCCCTCTGCCACGCTCTCCGGCCATGGTGCTCAGCCTCACCTCGAGCCCCGAGGGATGGAGCTGACCCTGTGTGGACCAAGACCTCTGAAACTGTGAGCCCCTAGATGAACTCTTCTTTCCTAAAATTGTTCTGATTGAGTCTTTCAGTCACCGCAGTGAGAAAGCTGACTAAAACATGCTCAAATAAGTACAAACATGCACACAGAGATACAGAAACCCACACAAACACAAAAATAACACAATACCAAGAAATGAATACCCACTCACACAAACACACAAGCACTTATGTATTAAAACACATGAATAGTCACACAATCTCACAGAAACACACACATATACACTCAAGCTCACAAACATGTACAAATACAAACATGGAAATGCACACAAACACACTTAGCCATGCACACATACATTGACATGCACATACACAAAGACTCAGACTTACACATACCAGCACACACATCCAACACATACAAACACACACAAATGCACAAAGATTCATACATGCACACATACACAAAGAAAAATACCTGCATGCATACCCAAGCACACACACAAATGCACACATGCATGCATACCCAAGCACACACACAAATGCACACATGCACAAACACAAGCTCACAGAACCATACACAAAACCACATGAATACATACAAACCCACATATGCAAGCACATAAAAAAACACAAAACACAAGTGCATACAAACAAACAAAAATACAGACAAATCCGAATAAACACAGACACAAAGGCACACACGCACACATGAACACAGGATCACACATAAACACACAGACACAAAGGCACTCACAGACACCAGCTCAGAAGCCCTCGCACACACACAGGCACACACACTGGGAAGCCGGATTTCTTTAAAAGTCTCGGCATCTGCCCTTTGAAGATGCTGTTGGGGACTGAGACGGAGTTCAGCGGGGAGGGACCTTGCAGGCCATGGACTGGCGGTGGGCGGGGAGCGGGGGGCGGGAGAGCACTCCTGGAAATCAAGCAGGAAACAGCCACCGGGAAGGAGCGGCGTCCACCTGCGAATCTCCAAGGTGGCCGTGGGTGGCAAGCTGCGGCCGTGGTGCCCGTGGCTGGGGCGCGGGGCGAGGTGGGAGCAGGCCGCCTTCCCTGCCACGGGCCGCACACTTGAGAACAGTCAGGGTCGTTCGCTTCCAGGTTTGGCGTTTGCTGTTTTCTTCTTTATTTCATTTTACATGTAAAAATGTGCACTTCCATGTTGAGAGGAAAGGAAACGACAGGTGAATCTTTTCCGTATGCGACAGGAGTCCGGCCCTGCTCCAAAACCAGCACCTGGAGAATGAAGTCTTACCCCTCGTTGGTGAGAGCCAGGAGACCGGAGCCGGAGCCCGGCGGACAGAGGGAAGAGGTGCAGGGGTGCTCTGCCGGTCTGTGGGCAGCAGGAGCCAGGTCAAGCCCACACCCGCACCTGCACCTGCACCATGCCGTGGAGCTTGAGGACATGGTCTCTGGGCGGCCCACGCCATGGAACACAGCTGGGGCCCGGGCAGTGTCTTGGCCTCTGAGAACCACCAGGAACTTGACACCTGGTCACACCAGGGACTCTGAGACGTTTGGCCGCGGTGAGCCTGGCCTCCAGGACTTTAACGCTCCCGGCTGTCCCAGATGTCACACCCCCATCCAGGGCCTCTCCACCAGCCCCTGGCCTGAGCCGGGGGCTCCGCTCACACGCATTTCCAGTGGAGGGCACAGTGGCTGTTGGCGTGGGCCCTGATCCCCTCTCGCCTTGAGACAGAGGGCCTCGGGACAGCGTGTCCTGACATCCCCTGGACTTCCGCTTCCAGCCAGGACCAGTGAGCCACCAGCAGGGAGGAGAATGGGACAAGAAGGTGAGCAGGGGAAACTCCTTCCCTGTGAGGCGAGGGCCGGACCTGCGGGATGCACCCAGCTGGGCAGAGGCCAGCCCTGCTCTGGTTGGAACCGGACACCTGCTGTCACCGAAGCTGCACTCACCAGCAGCCCCACCATCACACCAAGCAAAACCATTATGTTTCTTCTTCATCTTGAAGACGGTCTGCGGACCCGCGGGCCCCCGAGTCTCCAAGCCTTTGGCAGCCTCACGTCCACTGTTTGCAAGACTCTGGCAGAAACTATGGCAACGTGGGGAGAGCCGAGTCTGGATGACTCGTCTTGCAGGAGAGAGCTCTGACGGTCAGGAAGCAGAGGGGACATGGTGCTCCAGTCAGGAACTCGGGAATCGCCGTGCACCGTTCTCCCTGTTCCCCTCTGGCCCTGAGACAGAGGACCCTGGGGCCGTGCTCCAACCCCTCTTCAGTGATCTGCAAGCAGCCGGTTCTGAGGCAGGAAGCCCTCTGCCCTGAGGGGCAGGCCCTGGGAGGGCTCTCCTGCTGCACCTTCGCAGCCTGGCCTGGGTTAAGTCCACAGGGCCTCAGCAGGGAGAGGTCCGGAAGGAAGGGTCACTTCTGGACTGGCTTTCTGGGACACCAGGGGACCTACAGAAACCCCTAAAGTCAAAGAATCTGCTGAGAGGAAGCAGAGGGGCCTGTCTCCCGGGTAGGGGGCACCATGAGCCAGGCCCTGGGTCAGGCACTGCCCTGTCCAGACAGGCCATCCCGGGGTTCTTTGCTGTGAAGAGCAGAAAGGAGGCCTCTGGGAACCCCCTGGTGACACAGGCTGCAGATGTCTCTCTGCCCCACCTCTCTTGGCCTCTCCCCGTTTGTGGACCCCCTGAGATTTCTAGGACAGAACCCACTCAGGACACAGCCACCATGGCGGGTGGAGGAGGCCCCCGGCCAGGCTAGATTTGCTCTCAGGACTGCGGGCTGCTCTCGAGTCACTTGTGGCTGGGTGGACAACACACCAACAGGTGGTCAGTCTGCCTCTCGGCACGCTAGGCCTGAACCCATGTGCACCGCAGCTGGTCACCTCTCCACACGAGGGCCTCACTTCTGTTGTCTGTGTCACAGGTCCACCCTGGGGCAGCCAGGCGCCACCTTTTCCCCATCCATCCACTGTTCTGTGGCCAGGAGTTCTGACCACCTATGTGCCTGTGGTCCCTGTAAAGGTAAAAATTCTAAGCTGATTCCAAGCTGCAATAGCTTGAGTTAAAGTGTAAAAGACTAGGCTTCTAGATTACAAGGCCTGGGCTAAAAAGTAAAAGACAATTGTTACAATTGTAAAAGTCTATTGTTTCAATTCCTCTGTTACCCCGGGAACCTGTAATCTCTGTAAGTTGTTAGGACAATGCGGGAACTGCCCAGTAAATATCTCCATTGATTCCCTGGTTGTTTAATAGCTAAGGGCTCCAGGTCACATGGCAAGTAAGCATCTAGGCTCCAAAACCAATCAGTTTAAATTTGTACCCCGCTTAGAAATGACCAATCACCCCTGCCCAGATTGTTTCCGCCAATGTATGTACTAATCCTGACTTAGAGTTGTTGTTCAATTTCCCCGCGCCTCATGATGATTTGTTCTGATGTATGCAAAGCCCCCCACCCTCTCCAAAAAGTGTACTTAAGCTCCGCTTGACCTCTGCTCTGGGCTCTGGGCTGCTCTCCCTTCTTGAGTGAGCACGGAGCCCCAGCGCGCTGGAACGGATCCCCAATAAATGCCCCTCTGCATTTTCATGAAGTAAGTCTCTGTGTGGTCTCTCCCTCCAACGCTCCGCTGGACCCCAACAGTCCCTGGACCTCACTGCCTGCCCCTGCCCACTGCAGTGTCAAGGACCTCACCTTTCCTGGTGCCCCACACCCATAGTGCCACCCACAAGTGGACAGAGCCGTCTTTCCTAAAGGAACAGGATGTATCTAAAGCTCAGCACTGCAGTCTGCTGCAGGCACCTGGAGAAAAATAAGCATGCCGTGGCTTCTTGCCCCGCGTTTCAAGGCTGCACTGACTTTGAAAGGCAGGGGACCAGCAGTCCTCCTGAGCCGTGATCCTATGGCCTACGCATGGGGGAGCAGTCCTGGGTGAAAAGCCCCACGTGGGGCAGCTGGAGAGCTGGTCTCCTCCAGCCCCAGGGCCGTCCCAGGTTGGGCTGGCTGCTGTGTGCACAGTGCTCAGTGCTGAGTGTGTTCACAGAGCACCCCCACACAGGCCCACCCACGTCCCGGCAGCTGCTGCTGGTTTCCCACCCTGAATTCCAGATGCAAGGCTGTGTGGTTTGTGTATCTGGCCATCCATGGAATGTCCCCTGGCTCTGTGGCCCAGGTACCTCTACGGCAAGGAGGACTGAAGGATGAGCCTGGTCGCATTTGGAGTTTCTTTATTGATCATAGGAAATTCTGCTTCTTTTTATTGTTGCAACAAAACGGACCCAAACTTGGTGCTTGAAGCTCATGAATGGACAAGGAGGAGCTGTGACCACCTCATTTAATATTCATGAGAGCACTGGCCTGGAGGTGACCTGGGGTCTCAAGCGCTGGGTCTTGAAGGTTCACCGGGCAATACCTGGCCTTGCAGTGCCACCATGTGCCACCAGGGGGCACACTTGGCCCACGTTGCAGCAGGTCCTCAGCTGCCCATCTGAATTGGTAGCAAACCCTGGCTAGACCCTCTGGCTCTGGGGTGGGGGGTGGGGTGCTGGGGAGCAAACTCTGGGCCGCCTTCCTCCTCCCTTTGTTCCTGAAGGTTTGCAGGCATGTGGCACACCAGGGTCCGCAGAGCTTTATGATTTAGAAAAATGCCACACAAAAGAATTGTTATTTTGCAACACTGGCTGGTAATGAGCACTGTGGTCAGAAAACGCAAGGCTGCCTGACCTCCTTCCTGTCATTTGCAAAACAAAGAGGCAGAAGCCACACTGGTGCCCAGTGCAGAAAGTGGACCCAGCAGGACAGGGGTGAGGCTCCCTGGGATCAGACACAGCCTTTGGGTAGCAGCAGAGACTGCAGTCCCCACCCTGGGCAGTGTCCTTGTCACTCCCACTGCACTGCTGCAGGGGCTACACTAGAGCTTTGGGGAGCAGGTACTGGACCTTGTGGACACAGGTTCTTGACTGAAATGCACCCCTCCATCCTGCAGGGCCAGCTGTGAGAAGGGCTGGGGACTTGGAATTGTTGCTCAGCCTAATTTCCACAAGAGCCATCTGTGTGGGCATCACAGGTTTGAGGTCTGCAGCTGACCTATGCTAGGAAAAGCCTCTTGCCTCGTACGCCTGAGAAGGGCTGATCATTTGAATACACTCATTGTTTACAGAGCTTGACAGGAAAATCACTTCCCTTCCAAACGTGAAGACAAGTGTCCTGTGTTTGATGCCTCTTTTGTCCCCATGGCCCCTATCATATGCTGTGGTGTTGATTTGGGGCTCACCAGAAAACTGACACCCAAAGACCTTACACACTTCACTGAGAATCGAAGTGGACGGTTCCAAGTCACTGGAGATGGCTGAACTGTGGGTATTTCCCCACAGCAGGTCCCACCCAGGCCTCCTGGCCAGGAGTGTGGCCTTCAAGCCTTCCTCTTGGACAGTCACCCCACCCCCTGCCAGGAGCGTCCAGTTCTCCTGGTCCTGCCTTCGTCTAAAATAAGCTGGCCTGCTGTTTGTCTGGGGTGGTGTCTGTTTGTCTGCATCCATCTTGACATTTCAAAACAGAGTTTAAATGTCATTATCTTGAGAAGCACTTTCTGGGGGCCTCGCCCTCCTCTCCCAAGTAGGACTGTTTGGACTTCAAAAAGCCTTGGTTTTCCAAAGTTTGAATAGGAACAGGGCTCTGCCATCTCCGTGGGTCCCTTGTAAGGCTGTGGGACCCTGCTGTGTCAGCAGGAAACCCTGCTCTGCTGGGAGAAGGGCTGCTCCTCTGTCCCTGGTGGCCTGGTGGCCCAGCTCAGGGCGAGGAGCTCTGTGTGCCCCTCCATCCTCCACGTCTTTCTGCAACAGATGGGTCAGTCCCGGTGCTGTCCCCTCCAGGACCTGCTGCAGCGGCCTGGCTGCAGCCACCACCCACTGTGTCACTCCTCAAGGTGGGAAGTCAGCGTCACCTCGTGGGTGGAACCTGGCCTTGGCTCCCGCCTGTGGCTCTGCCTGCTCATGGTGGGGTCCCCCTTGTCTTCTCCAGGTGTGAATGCTGGCTCTGATGGGGAGGCGGGCAGCTCTCAGGAGCGGGTCACCACCACTAGATGGCACGGGGACCAGGAGCAGGTGTGCCCAAGGCTCTGCACTCCATGAAGTCAGGGGCCTGGCACTTCCGGAGGCTTCAGCCCTGGGCTTATGTGCTCTGTCACGTGTCCCCCCACAGCTGCCCTCCATGTGTCTCCGTCTCTGTGTCTCTCCCAACCAGGACACCAGTCATTGGTCAGGGTCAGCTTGACTCCAGCACGACCTCTTCTGGTAGAGATCCCCTTTCCAAAATGTCACGCTGACAGGTACCGGGGTGGCTATTTGGACGTGACCTCTTGGGGGACACAATTCAGTCTGCAAAGGTGTCAGGCTGCATGGTCAGGGGCTGTGAGGCTGTCCCCTCTCTGCCCGCTGTCCAGGCCTACAGCTGGCAGGATGGGTCCCTTCCCAAGATGGTGCTGGGTCCTGGCTCAGGTGTTCCCGGGGCTCCACACCCTCAGAGGGGAAATGGGTCTGGGGGCATCTTCCTCTGCGCCCCATGAAGCAGGTGCTGGTGCCGAGACTGTGCCCTGCTACTCTGAATCGACTGGCGGTTGCAGTAAAATCCGTTTTCCCTCTATTGACCGATGGTGTTTTCCAGGTTCATGGACAGCATGTGCACTGGCAGCTCTGCTGGGCAGTGTTGCTGTCCACACGTGGCTCTCAGGGGGCTGGGTGAGGTGTTGGTGGCAGCAAGGAGGCTTCTTTTCCTCTAACTGCACTGATGGAGCGGGAGGCGGGGCAGATCCCTCTGGGAGGAAATGGTCAGAGACACAAGGACGTGAGCTGCGGAACAGGGAGCAGGGTTCTCGAGCCAGAGGCCAGACACCAGGCAGCTCTCACACAGGAGTGCTCGCACACGTCCAGACACGGGCACACACGCATGCTCTCACGCCGTGCACACACACCCACCTCAGGCGTGTCCCTGAGCACACCCAGGCACACTGGCAGCCGTGGAGGCTGACTGCTGCCACATCACAGAAGTCTGTCGCCGTGTGTGTGCCAGTCACCTGCGCAGCCCGTGGTCACGGTGACAGTGCCTGCGTCTAGAGGGCAGACCAAAGATGCCTCCCTCAGAGGCAGAGGCAGGAGGATCGTAAAGGGGCCAGCCTGGTGGCTTCGTGAGACCCTGTTTCGGAACAACGAGGGCTGGGACGTGGCTCAGCGGTGGAGCATCCTGGGCATGAGCTTCTGCTCCTCGACAGGCCCGGAGAGTCCGTGGGGAGGCTATTCTGCACTGACCCCTCAGCCCCGCAGAAGCCCCTTCCCCCAGGAGTGGTCCTGAGGCTGAGTGCAGGGGTGAGGTGTGGCGGGCCTCTCCCCAGGAGGGGCTTGCTGTGTGCCTTCCTGGCCTCTGGGGGACCAGGTGCCTTTGGCTGGAGGTCTGCTCCCTCTGAGGCTGGCGCTGTGCATCCTGGGCAGAGGTCCCCTGGCCGAGCGGCAGAGCTCTTCCCAGTGGTCCTTGCTGCGCTGCAGGTGCCCGCAGAGGGCCAGTGGGCAGAGCGGGTGGTCATTGATAAGGAAACTCAATACCTGGCAAGCGCCAGGTGACGCTCCCCGGATCCACACGGCTGGACGTGGCTTGATGGAGGTGGAGGTGAACACAGAGATGATTGTCAACAGAAAACCACCGTCGCCGGCCTGGCGTCATCGAACACCTGCACTGGCTTAGTCACCGCGCTGCAGGGCAAAGCTGGCCTTAGCCAGAAAGACCAGCGTCTGCAGCCTCTCTCCCCAGAGCTGTGTCAGCAGGGAGGGCTCCCTGGCTCTGGGTTTAGGTAGGTGACAGAGGATCCTTGGGGGACATCAGCTGCAGCTCAAGCTGGACCTGGACCTGGGGTTCTGACAGTCCCCTCCCTTCCAGGTGGGGCCTGGAGGCAGAGCCAGGGCAGCCGCTGCACTGAGAACTAGGCAAGGGCCCTTCACCTGGTGTGTGCCCACGCCACTCCCAGGGCTGGTGGCCCTGAGGCCCTGGGCGCCTGTGCCCGGCTCCTCCAGGTTGGCCTCTCCCTTGGTGCCAACTCCCTGTGCACCTGGGCCCCAGACGCAGCCCTGCACCTTTGCTGCCCTGAGCCTCGGGTCCCACGGCAGGCTAGTCATCTGTCCTTGTTTTTATTACACTCTCCAAGTAAGTTCAGGACAAGGAAGTTGTGGGACAAAGGGACACATGATACTGAACTGCCACTGACGGCAGACACAGAAACACTCATGGCAGAAACGTCCAAGTGGTCTCTTCTCCTACGGTCACGAAGCAAGGGGGGCAATTGGTGCTCTCTCCCTGGAGTCGGGTGGGGGGTAGGACCGGCAGGCCCAGGTTCTGAGGAGGAGCACTCCTGACGGGAGCCAGGACTGCATCGAAGCCCAGGGTGGACACAGCTGTGGAGGATGCTGGCCTAGGCGGTGCCCTGCTGGGCCTCTGGGCCCTGCTGTGACGGTCCTGGAGATGTGGGAGGCACGGCACCAGTGGGGATCTTTGATGACAACAGGGACCCCCACCCTCCCAGTGTTGGCTCAGGGTTCTGGGAAGAGCCTTTGGCTGGACCTAGGCATGGCTCACACGGTCAGCAGGTGTGTCTGCGAGCCAGGTAAGGCAGAGCCCGCTCGGCAGGGAGGCCAGGGGCTTGTCAGCACCTCCTCACTTTGCCTCCAGAAATGAAGTTTCGCTGGGAGTGGTGGCCACACCTGCAATCAGCCCTTTGGGAGGCTGAAACTGGGAGGATCTCAAGGTGGAGGCCAGTCTGGGCAACTTAGTGAGACCCTGTTTCAAAACCAAATTAAGGGCAGGGGATGTAGCTTCATGGCAGAGCACCTCTGGGTACAATCCTTAGTACCAGAGAAAAGGAGCAAACAGAACATCCGGACATGATAGTTTTGAAAGGGGTCCCTTCTTTCAGGTCATCTGCCGCGGCCACCCAAAGCCCCGTTCCTCCTGCGGAGGTTGAAGTGGGCAAGCTGGCTGCTCCAGGACCCCCTTGAAGCCTGCTGGCTGGGTTCCTTGCGCAGGGACCTGGCACAGAGCTTGGCCAGGTGGCTGAGGCCCATGTCTCTACTGTCCCCTCGGGCACAGGAGCAGAGCCTCTCAGGCCACGGTCTTATGTCAGAACCTGACTGGAGGCTGAGGCAGAGGCTTCGAGGGTGTGCCTGGCACCACACGGAGCTCCGTCCCTGTTCCCAGGCTCCCTGGCCCTCGGCATGTGGGGTTTCAGAGGGCAGCGCTTGCAGGAAAGGTTCTGATGTCAAGGAAACTGTGAGCCAGAGTTTGAGCTCCTGAGTCAGCACCTCGGTGACTCCTCCTTCCTGGAACAGCAGGCTCCGGTGGCACCTGGGGCCAGCCTCGGGCCAGCCGTGCACCACCACAGGAGGCCTGGCCTGTCCCTCCAGCCAGCACCGTGGTCTCCTCCCATGCTGGGCTGTGGGGGTGGACAGGGAAGGAGGCTTTGTATCTTTCCCTTTTAGCTTTGAGAGCGGGCAGTCTGGGGGGATCAGCTCATCTGTGAAAGGAGCACTGGACAAGCCTACTTCACAGAGGGTGCTGCTTGCCGAAGCCCTGTCTCCTGGCCACGTACAGGTGCCCAGGGTCTGACGGGGGAGGCCTGCGGGCCAGCAGACCTGAGCACAGGAAGCCTTGGCCCTCCGTGCCTCGTTCCCCTGGAGCGCTGGCCTCTGCAGGACACCACGTCCACTTCCTAGCCACTCACCCCAGCTCCCTGTGCCGTCTTGCCCCCTCTCCTGGGCAGACACAGTCCTGGGTCCACCCGAGGCTGTGTGACAGGGACACGGGTACAGCACTCTGCCTTTCTGTTTTAGGCAACACCTGCAGTCGGGCCCAAGAGGCTCTGTCACTCGGACCTGGAACTGCTCTCCACCACGGAGGCAGCCCCAGTCCCCCAGGCCAGTCTGCCCTTGGACCTGGGGACTTGGCCAGCTCAGCAGAGCTTCATCTCACAGCCCCACACTCCGTGCCCTGAGGCTCTCACCCTGAGGACTCCTGCCTGCTCTGCCCCCGGCCACACAGCTGGAATGTGACACTGGCAGAAGAGGTCCTGAGGCAGAGTCAGTCCCCCAGAGACAGTTGCCACACAGGCCAGGCCGCCCTCGTGCTCTGTGGAGAGGAGCCGGAGCCTGCACACTGCAGCTGCAAGGCTGACTGATGGGTCTTCAGAACCCTGCCATGCTGCAGCTGAACTGGGCCAGAGTCGCTGATCCCTCCGGACCCGAGCAGCACAGCCTCCTTCAGAGCCATTGTAATCCACTGACCATCTCGGGCAGGCTGGGGTACAGGCGCCTCTGTCTCTCAGGGGACAGGGAGAAGTCAGGCTGGGGTACAGGCGCCTCTGTCTCTCAGGGGACAGGGAGAAGGCAGGCTGGGGTACAGGCGCCTCTGTCTCTCAGGGGACAGGGAGAAGACAGGCTGGGGTACAGGCGCCTCTGTCTCTCAGGGGACAGGGAGAAGACAGGCTGGGGTACAGGCGCCTCTGTCTCTCAGGGGACAGGGAGAACAGGCTGGGGTACAGGCGCCTCTGTCTCTCAGGGGACAGGGAGAAGACAGGCTGGGGTACAGGCGCCTCTGTCTCTCAGGGGACAGGGAGAAGACAGGCTGGGGTACCAGGCGCCTCTGTCTCTCAGGGGACAGGGAGAAGACAGGCTGGGGTACAGGCGCCTCTGTCTCTCAGGGGACAGGGAGAACAGGCTGTGTTACAGGCGCCTCTGTGTCTCAGGGGACAGGGAGAAGACAGGCTGGGGTACAGGCGCCTCTCTCTCTCAGGGGACAGGGAGAAGACAGGCTGGGGTACAGGCGCCTCTGTCTCTCAGGGGACAGGGAGAAGGCAGGCTGGGGTACAGGCGCCTCTGTCTCTCAGGGGACAGGAAGAAGACAGGCTGGGGTACAGGCGCCTCTGTCTCTCAGGGGACAGGGAGAAGACAGGCTGGGGTACAGGCGCCTCTGTCTCTCAGGGGACAGGGAGAAGACAGGCTGGGGTACCAGGCGCCTCTGTCTCTCAGGGGACAGGGAGAAGACAGGCTGGGGTACCAGCCGCCTCTGTCTCTCAGGGGACAGGGAGATGACAGGCTGGGGTACAGGCGCCTCTGTCTCTCAGGGGACAGGGAGAAGGCAGGCTGGGGTACAGGCGCCTCTGTCTCTCAGGGGACAGGGAGAAGACAGGCTGGGGTACAGGCGCCTCTGTCTCTCAGGGGACAGGGAGAAGGCAGGCTGAGGTACAGGCGCCTCTGTCTCTCAGGGACAGGGAGAAGACAGGCTGGGGTACAGGCGCCTCTGTCTCTCAGGGGACAGGGAGAAGACAGGCTGGGGTACAGGCGCCTCTGTCTCTCAGGGGACAGGGAGAAGGCGGGCTGGGGTACAGGCGCCTCTGTCTCTCAGGGGACAGGGAGAAGACGGGCTGGGGTACCAGGTGCCTCTGTCTCTCAGGGGACAGGGAGAAGACAGGCTGGGGTACAGGTGCCTCTGTCTTCATTGGAAAGGGAGAAGACAGGCTGGGGTACAGGCGCCTCTGTCTCTCAGGGGACAGGGAGATGACAGGATGGGGTACAGGCGCCTCTGTCTCTCAGGGGACAGGGAGATGACAGGATGGGGTACAGGCGCCTCTGTCTCTCAGGGGACAGGGAGAAGACAGGCTGGGGTACAGGTGCCTCTGTCTCTCAGGGGACAGCGAGAAGACAGGCTGGGGTACAGGCGCCTCTGTCTCTCAGGGGACAGGGAGAAGACAGGCTGGGGTACCAGGCCCCTCTTTCTCTCAGGGGACAGGGAGAAGACAGGCTGGGGTACAGGTGCCTCTGTCTCTCAGGGGACAGGAAGAAGACAGGCTGGGGTACCAGGCGCCTCTGTCTCTCAGGGGACAGGGAGAAGACAGGCTGGGGTACCAGGCGCCTCTGTCTCTCAGGGGACAGGGAGCAGACAGGCTGGGGTACCAGGCACCTCTGTCTCTCAGGGGACAGGGAGAAGACAGGCTGGGGTACAGGCGCCTCTGTCTCTCAGGGGACAGGGAGAAGACAGGCTGGGGTACAGGCGCCTCTGTCTCTCAGGGGACAGGGAGAAGACAGGCTGGGGTACAGGCGCCTCTGTCTCTCAGGGGACAGGGAGAAGGCAGGCTGGGGTACAGGCGCCTCTGTCTCTCAGGGGACAGGGAGAAGACAGGCTGGGATACCAGGCGCCTCTGTCTCTCAGGGGACAGGGAGAAGACAGGCTGGGGTACAGGCGCCTCTGTCTCTCAGGGGACAGGGAGAAGACAGGCTGGGGTACAGGCGCCTCTGTCTCTCAGGGGACAGGGAGAAGACAGGCTGGGGTACAGGCGCCTCTGTCTCTCAGGGGACAGGGAGAAGACAGGCTGGGGTACCAGGCGCCTCTGTCTCTCAGGGGACAGGGAGAAGACAGGCTGGGGTACAGGTGCCTCTGTCTCTCAGGGGACAGGGAGAAGACAGGCTGGGGTACAGGTGCCTCTGTCTCTCAGGGGACAGGGAGAAGACAGGCTGGGATACCAGGCGCCTCTGTCTCTCAGGGAAAGGGAGAAGACAGGCTGGGGTACAGGTGCCTCTGTCTCTCAGGGGACAGGGAGAAGGCAGGCTGGGGTACAGGCGCCTCTGTCTCTCAGGGGACAGGGAGAAGGCAGGCTGGGGTACAGGCGCCTCTGTCTCTCAGGGGACAGGGAGAAGACAGGCTGAGGTACAGGCGCCTCTGTCTCTCAGGGGACAGGGAGAAGACAGGCTGGGGTACAGGTGCCTCTGTCTCTCAGGGGACAGGGAGAAGACAGGCTGGGATACCAGGCGCCTCTGTCTCTCAGGGAAAGGGAGAAGACAGGCTGGGGTACAGGTGCCTCTGTCTCTCAGGGGACAGGGAGAAGGCAGGCTGGGGTACAGGCGCCTCTGTCTCTCAGGGGACAGGGAGAAGGCAGGCTTGTGTACAGGCGCCTCTGTCTCTCAGGGGACAGGGAGAAGGCAGGCTGGGGTACAGGCGCCTCTGTCTCTCAGGGGACAGGGAGAAGGCAGGCTGGGGTACAGGCCCCTCTGTCTCTCAGGGGACAGGGAGAAGACAGGCTGGGGTACCAGGCACCTCTGTCTCTCAGGGGACATGGAGAAGACAGGCTGGGGTACCAGGCGCCTCTGACTCTCAGGGGACAGGGAGAAGACAGGCTGGGGTACAGGCGCCTCTATCTTCAGGGGACAGGGAGAAGACAGGCTGGGGTACAGGCACCTCTGTCTCTCAGGGGACAGGGAGAAGGCAGGCTGGGGTACAGGCGCCTCTGTCTCTCAGGGGACAGGGAGAAGACAGGCTGGGGTACAGGCGCCTCTGTCTCTCAGGGGACAGGGAGAAGACAGGCTGGGGTACAGGCGCCTCTGTCTCTCAGGGGACAGGGAGAAGACAGGCTGGGGTACCAGGCGCCTCTGTCTCTCAGGGGACAGGGAGAAGACAGGCTGGGGTACAGGTGCCTCTGTCTCTCAGGGGACAGGGAGAAGACAGGCTGGGGTACAGGCGCCTCTGTCTCTCAGGGGACAGGGAGAAGGCATGCTGGGGTACAGGTGCCTCTGTCTCTCAGGGGACAGGGAGAAGACAGGCTGGGGTACAGGCGCCTCTGTCTCTCAGGGGACAGGGAGAAGACAGGCTGGGGTACAGGCGCTTCTGTCTCTCAGGCGACAGGGAGAAGACAGGCTGGGGTACTGGCGCCTCTGTCTCTCAGGGGACAGGGCGCAGACAGGCTGGGGTACCAGGCGCCTCTGTCTCTCAGGGGACAGGGAGAAGGCAGGCTGGGGTACCAGGCGCCTCTGTCTCTCAGGGGACAGGGAGAAGGCAGGCTGGTGTACAGGCACCTCTGTCTCTCAGGGGACAGGGAGAAGGTAGGCTGGGGTACAGGCGCCTCTGTCTCTCAGGGGACAGGGAGATGACAGGCTGGGGTACAGGCGCCTCTGTCTCTCAGGGGACAGGGAGAAGGCAGGCTGGGGTACTGGCGCCTCTGTCTCTCAGGGGACAGGGCGCAGACAGGCTGGGGTACCAGGCGCCTCTGTCTCTCAGGGGACAGGGAGAAGGCAGGCTGGGGTACCAGGCGCCTCTGTCTCTCAGGGGACAGGGAGAAGGCAGGCTGGGGTACAGGCACCTCTGTCTCTCAGGGGACAGGGAGAAGGTAGGCTGGGGTACAGGCGCCTCTGTCTCTCAGGGGACAGGGAGATGACAGGCTGGGGTACAGGCGCCTCTGTCTCTCAGGGGACAGGGAGAAGACAGGCTGGGGTACAGGCGCCTCTGTCTCTCAGGGGACAGGGAGAAGACAGGCTGGGGTACCAGGCGCCTCTGTCTCTCAGGGGACAGGGAGAAGACAGGCTGGGGTACAGGTGCCTCTGTCTCTCAGGGGACAGGGAGAAGACAGGCTGGGGTACAGGCGCCTCTGTCTCTCAGGGGACAGGGAGCAGACAGGCTGGGGTACAGGCGCCTCTGTCTCTCAGGGGACAGGGAGAAGACAGGCTGAGGTACCAGGCGCCTCTGTCTCTCAGGGGACAGGGAGAAGGCATGCTGGGGTACAGGCGCCTCTGTCTCTCAGGGGACAGGGAGAAGACAGGCTGGGGTACCAGGCGCCTCTGTCTCTCAGGGGACAGGGAGAAGTCATGCTGGGGTACAGGCGCCTCTGTCTATCAGGGGACAGGGAGAAGACAGGCTGGGGTACAGGCGCCTCTGTCTCTCAGGGGACAGGGAGAAGTCAGGCTGGGGTACAGGTGCCTCTGTCTCTCAGGGGACAAGGAGAAGACAGGCTGGGGTACAGGTGCCTCTGTCTCTCAGGGGACAGGGAGAAGACAGGCTGGGGTACAGGCGCCTCTGTCTCTCAGGGGACAGGGAGAAGACAGGCTGGGGTACCAGGCGCCTCTGTCTCTCAGGGGACAGGGAGAAGACAGGCTGGGGTACAGGCACCTCTGTCTCTCAGGGGACAGGGAGAAGGCAGGCTGGGTTACAGGCGCCT
Source organism: Urocitellus parryii (assembly GCF_045843805.1). NCBI lineage: Eukaryota > Metazoa > Chordata > Mammalia > Rodentia > Sciuridae > Urocitellus > Urocitellus parryii. Next base: position 1,371,265 of record NC_135538.1, on the reverse strand, counting down.
CTGTCTCTCAGGGGACAGGGAGAAGACAGGCTGGGGTACAGGTGCCTCTGTCTCTCAGGGGACAGGGAGAAGACAGGCTGGGGTACAGGCGCCTCTGTCTCTCAGGGGACAGGGAGAAGACAGGCTGGGGTACAGGCGCTTCTGTCTCTCAGGGAAAGGGAGAAGACAGGCTGGGGTACAGGCGCCTCTGTCTCTCAGGGGACAGGGAGAAGGCAGGCTGGGGTACCAGGCGCCTCTGTCTCTCAGGGGACAGTGAGAAGGCAGGCTGGGGTACAGGCGCCTCTGTCTCTCAGGGGACAGTGAGAAGGCAGGCTGGGGTACAGGCGCCTCTGTCTTCAGGGGACAGGGAGAAAGACAGGCTGGGGTACAGGCGCCTCTGTCTCTCAGGGGACAGGGAGAAGACAGGCTGGGGTACAGGTGCCTCTCTCTCTCAGGGGACAGGGAGAAGACAGGCTGGGGTAAAGGCCCCTCTGTCTCTCAGGGGACAGGGAGAAGGCAGGCTGGCTTACAGGCGCCTCTGTCTCTCAGGGGACAGGGAAAAGGCAGGCTGTGGTACAGGCGCCTCTGTCTCTCAGGGGACAGGGAGAAGGCATGCTGGGGTACAGGCGCCTCTGTCTCTCAGGGGACAGGGAGAAGACAGGCTGGGGTACAGGCGCCTCTGTCTCTCAGGGACAGGGAGAAGACAGGCTGGGGTACAGGCGCCTCTGTCTCTCAGGGGACAGGGAGAAGACAGGCTGGGGTACCAGGCGCCTCTGTCTCTCAGGGGACAGGGAGAAGACAGGCTGGGGTACAGGTGCCTCTGTCTCTCAGGGGACAGGGAGAAGACAGGCTGGGGTACAGGCGCCTCTGTCTCTCAGGGGACAGGGAGAAGACAGGCTGGGGTACAGGCGCCTCTGTCTCTCAGGGGACAGGGAGAAGACAGGCTGGGGTACCAGGCGCCTCTGTCTCTCAGGGGACAGGGAGAAGACAGGCTGGGGTACAGGCGCCTCTGTCTCTCAGGGGACAGGGAGAAGACAGGCTGGGGTACAGGCCCCTCTGTCTCTCAGGGGACAGGGAGAAGGCAGGCTGGCGTACAGGCGCCTCTGTCTCTCAGGGACAGGGAAAAGGCAGGCTGTGGTACAGGCGCCTCTGTCTCTCAGGGGACAGGGAGAAGGCAGGCTGGGGTACAGGCGCCTCTGTCTCTCAGGGGACAGGGAGAAGACAGGCTGGGGTACAGGCGCCTCTGTCTCTCAGGGGACAGGGAGAAGACAGGCTGGGGTACCAGGCGCCTCTGTCTCTCAGGGGACAGGGAGAAGGCAGGCTGGGTTACAGGCGCCTCTGTCTCTCAGGGGACAGGGAGAAGACAGGCTGGGGTACAGGCGCCTCTGTCTCTCAGGGGACAGGGAGAAGACAGGCTGGGGTACAGGCGCCTCTGTCTCTCAGGGGACAGGGAGAAGGCAGGCTGGGGTACCAGGCGCCTCTGTCTCTCAGGGGACAGGGAGAAGGCAGGCTGGGTACCAGGCGCCTCTGTCTCTCGGGGGACAGGGAGAAGACAGGCTGGGGTATAGGCGCCTGTGTCTCTCAGGGGACAGGAAGAAGACAGGCTGGGGGTACAGGCACCTCTGACTCTCAGGGGACAGGGAGAAGACAGGCTGGGGTACAGGCGCCTCTGTCTCTCAGGGGACAGGGAGAAGACAGGCTGGGGTACAGGCGCCTCTGTCTCTCGGGGGACAGGGAGAAGACAGGCTGGGGTATAGGCGCCTGTGTCTCTCAGGGGACAGGAAGAAGACAGGCTGGGGTACAGGCACCTCTGACTCTCAGGGGACAGGGAGAAGACAGGCTGGGGTACAGGCGCCTCTGTCTCTCAGGGGACAGGGAGAAGACAGGCTGGGGTACAGGCGCCTCTGTCTCTCAGGGGACAGGGAGAAGACAGGCTGGGGTACCAGGCGCCTCTGTCTCTCAGGGGACAGGGAGAAGGCAGCCTGGGGTACAGGCGCCTCTGTCTCTCAGGGGACAGGGAGAAGACAGGCTGGGGTACAGGCGCCTCTGTCTCTCAGGGGACAGGGAGAAGGCATGCTGGGGTACCAGGCCCCTCTTTCTCTCAGGGGACAGGGAGAAGACAGGCTGGGGTACCAGGCGCCTCTGTCTCTCAGGGGACAGGGAGAAGACAGGCTGGGGTACCAGGCGCCTCTGACTCTCAGGGGACAGGGAGAAGATAGGCTGGGGTACCAGGCGCCTCTGTCTCTCAGGGGACAGGGAGAAGACAGGCTGGGGTACAGGCGCCTCTGTCTCTCAGGGGACAGGGAGAAGACAGGCTGGGGTACCAGGCGCCTCTGTCTCTCAGGGGACAGGGAGAAGACAGGCTGGGGTACAGGCGCCTCTGTCTCTCAGGGGACAGGGAGAAGACAGGCTGGGGTACAGGCGCCTCTGTCTCTCAGGGGACAGGGAGAAGACAGGCTGGGGTACAGGCGCCTCTGTCTCTCAGGGGACAGGGAGAAGGCAGGCTGGGGTACAGGCGCCTCTGTCTCTCAGGGGACAGGGAGAAGACAGGCTGGGGTACAGGCGCCTCTGTCTCTCAGGGGACAGGGAGAAGACAGGCTGGGGTACAGGCGCCTCTGTCTCTCAGGGGACAGGGAGAAGACAGGCTGGGGTACAGGCGCCTCTGTCTCTCAGGGGACAGGGAGAAGGCAGGCTGGGGTACAGGCGCCTCTGTCTCTCAGGGGACAGGGAGAAGGCAGGCTGGGGTACAGGCGCCTCTGTCTCTCAGGGGACAGGGAGAACAGGCTGGGGTACAGGCGCCTCTGTCTCTCAGGGGACAGGGAGAAGACAGGCTGGGGTACAGGCGCCTCTGTCTCTCAGGGGACAGGGAGAAGACAGGCTGGGGTACAGGTGCCTCTGTCTCTCAGGGGACAGGGAGAAGACAGGCTGGGGTACAGGCACCTCTGTCTCTCAGGGGACAGGGAGAAGGCAGGCTGGGGTACAGGCGCCTCTATCTTCAGGGGACAGGGAGAAGACAGGCTGGGGTACAGGCACCTCTGTCTCTCAGGGGACAGGGAGAAGGCAGGCTGGGGTACAGGCGCCTCTGTCTCTCAGGGGACATGGAGAAGACAGGCTGGGGTACAGGCGCCTCTGTCTCTCAGGGGACAGGGAGAAGACAGGCTGGGGTACAGGCGCCTCTGTCTCTCAGGGGACAGGGAGAAGACAGGCTGGGGTACCAGGCGCCTCTGTCTCTCAGGGGACAGGGAGAAGACAGGCTGGGGTACAGGTGCCTCTGTCTCTCAGGGGACAGGGAGAAGACAGGCTGGGGTACAGGCGCCTCTGTCTCTCAGGGGACAGGGAGAAGGCATGCTGGGGTACAGGTGCCTCTGTCTCTCAGGGGACAGGGAGAAGACAGGCTGGGGTACAGGCGCCTCTGTCTCTCAGGGGACAGGGAGAAGACAGGCTGGGGTACAGGCGCTTCTGTCTCTCAGGAAAAGGGAGAAGACAGGCTGGGGTACAGGCGCCTCTGTCTCTCAGGGGACAGGGAGAAGGCAGGCTGGGGTACCAGGCGCCTCTGTCTCTCAGGGGACAGTGAGAAGGCAGGCTGGGGTACAGGCGCCTCTGTCTCTCAGGGGACAGGGAAAAGACAGGCTGGGGTACAGGCGCCTCTGTCTCTCAGGGGACAGGGAGAAGACAGGCTGGGGTATAGGCGCCTGTGTCTCTCAGGGGACAGGGAGAAGACAGGCTGGGGTACAGGCACCTCTGACTCTCAGGGGACAGGGAGAAGACAGGCTGGGGTACAGGCGCCTCTGTCTCTCAGGGGACAGGGAGAAGACAGGCTGGGGTACCAGGCGCCTCTTTCTCTCAGGGGACAGGGAGAAGACAGGCTGGGGTACCAGGCGCCTCTGTCTCTCAGGGGACAGGGAGAAGACAGGCTGGGGTACCAGGCGCCTCTGACTCTCAGGGGACAGGGAGAAGATAGGCTGGGGTACCAGGCGCCTCTGTCTCTCAGGGGACAGGGAGAAGACAGGCTGGGGTACAGGCGCCTCTGTCTCTCAGGGGACAGGGAGAAGACAGGCTGGGGTACAGGCGCCTCTGTCTCTCAGGGGACAGGGAGAAGACAGGCTGGGGTACCAGGCGCCTCTGTCTCTCAGGGGACAGGGAGAAGACAGGCTGGGGTACAGGCGCCTCTGTCTCTCAGGGGACAGGGAGAAGACAGGCTGGGGTACAGGCGCCTCTGTCTCTCAGGGGACAGGGAGAAGACAGGCTGGGGTACAGGCGCCTCTGTCTCTCAGGGGACAGGGAGAAGGCAGGCTGGGGTACAGGCGCCTCTGTCTCTCAGGGGACAGGGAGAAGACAGGCTGGGGTACAGGCGCCTCTGTCTCTCAGGGGACAGGGAGAAGACAGGCTGGGGTACAGGCGCCTCTGTCTCTCAGGGGACAGGGAGAAGACAGGCTGGGGTACAGGCGCCTCTGTCTCTCAGGGGACAGGGAGAAGGCAGGCTGGGGTACAGGCGCCTCTGTCTCTCAGGGGACAGGGAGAAGGCAGGCTGGGGTACAGGCGCCTCTGTCTCTCAGGGGACAGGGAGAACAGGCTGGGGTACAGGCGCCTCTGTCTCTCAGGGGACAGGGAGAAGACAGGCTGGGGTACAGGTGCCTCTGTCTCTCAGGGGACAGGGAGAAGACAGGCTGGGGTACAGGCACCTCTGTCTCTCAGGGGACAGGGAGAAGGCAGGCTGGGGTACAGGCGCCTCTATCTTCAGGGGACAGGGAGAAGACAGGCTGGGGTACAGGCACCTCTGTCTCTCAGGGGACAGGGAGAAGGCAGGCTGGGGTACAGGCGCCTCTGTCTCTCAGGGGACATGGAGAAGACAGGCTGGGGTACAGGCGCCTCTGTCTCTCAGGGGACAGGGAGAAGACAGGCTGGGGTACAGGCGCCTCTGTCTCTCAGGGGACAGGGAGAAGACAGGCTGGGGTACCAGGCGCCTCTGTCTCTCAGGGGACAGGGAGAAGACAGGCTGGGGTACAGGTGCCTCTGTCTCTCAGGGGACAGGGAGAAGACAGGCTGGGGTACAGGCGCCTCTGTCTCTCAGGGGACAGGGAGAAGGCATGCTGGGGTACAGGTGCCTCTGTCTCTCAGGGGACAGGGAGAAGACAGGCTGGGGTACAGGCGCCTCTGTCTCTCAGGGGACAGGGAGAAGACAGGCTGGGGTACAGGCGCTTCTGTCTCTCAGGGAAAGGGAGAAGACAGGCTGGGGTACAGGCGCCTCTGTCTCTCAGGGGACAGGGAGAAGACAGGCTGGGGTACAGGCGCTTCTGTCTCTCAGGGAAAGGGAGAAGACAGGCTGGGGTACAGGCGCCTCTGTCTCTCAGGGGACAGGGAGAAGGCAGGCTGGGGTACCAGGCGCCTCTGTCTCTCAGGGGACAGTGAGAAGGCAGGCTGGGGTACAGGCGCCTCTGTCTCTCAGGGGACAGGGAGAAGGTAGGCTGGGGTACAGGCGCCTCTGTCTCTCAGAGGACAGGGAGATGACAGGCTGGGGTACAGGCGCCTCTGTCTTCAGGGGACAGGGAGAAGACAGGCTGGGGTACCAGGCACCTCTGTCTCTCAGGGGACAGGGAGAAGACAGGCTGGGGTACAGGCGCTTCTGTCTCTCAGGGAAAGGGAGAAGACAGGCTGGGGTACAGGCGCCTCTGTCTCTCAGGGGACAGGGAGAAGGCAGGCTGGGGTACCAGGCGCCTCTGTCTCTCAGGGGACAGTGAGAAGGCAGGCTGGGGTACAGGCGCCTCTGTCTCTCAGGGGACAGGGAGAAGGTAGGCTGGGGTACAGGCGCCTCTGTCTCTCAGAGGACAGGGAGATGACAGGCTGGGGTACAGGCGCCTCTGTCTTCAGGGGACAGGGAGAAGACAGGCTGGGGTACCAGGCACCTCTGTCTCTCAGGGGACAGGGAGAAGACAGGCTGGGGTACAGGCGCCTCTGTCTCTCAGGGGACAGGGAGAAGACAGGCTGGGGTACAGGCGCCTCTGTCTCTCAGGCGACAGGGAGAAGACAGGCTGGGGTACAGGCGCCTCTGTCTCTCAGGGGACAGGGAGAAGACAGGCTGGGGTAAAGGCCCCTCTGTCTCTCAGGGGACAGGGAGAAGGCAGGCTGGCTTACAGGCGCCTCTGTCTCTCAGGGGACAGGGAGAAGGCAGGCTGTGGTACAGGCGCCTCTGTCTCTCAGGGGACAGGGAGAAGGCAGGCTGGGGTACAGGCGCCTCTGTCTCTCAGGGGACAGGGAGAAGACAGGCTGGGGTACAGGCGCCTCTGTCTCTCAGGGGACAGGGAGAAGACAGGCTGGGGTACAGGCGCCTCTGTCTCTCAGGGGACAGGGAGAAGACAGGCTGGGGTACAGGCGCATCTGTCTCTCAGGGGACAGGGAGAAGGCAGGCTGGGGTACAGGCGCCTCTGTCTCTCAGGGACAGGGAGAAGGCATGCTGGGGTACCAGGCACCTCTGTCTCTCAGGGGACAGGGAGAAGACAGGCTGGGGTACAGGCGCCTCTGTCTCTCAGGGGACAGGGAGAAGACAGGCTGGGGTACAGGCGCCTCTGTCTCTCAGGGGACAGGGAGAAGACAGGCTGGGCTACCAGGCGCCTCTGTCTCTCGGGGGACAGGGAGAAGACAGGCTGGGGTACAGGCGCCTCTGTCTCTCAGGGGACAGGGAGAAGACAGGCTGGGGTACCAGGCGCCTCTGTCTCTCAGGGGACAGGGAGAAGACAGGCTGGGGTACAGGCGCCTCTGTCTCTCAGGGGACAGGGAGAAGACAGGCTGGGGTACAGGCCCCTCTGTCTCTCAGGGGACAGGGAGAAGGCAGGCTGTGGTACAGGCGCCTCTGTCTCTCAGGGGACAGGGAGAAGGCAGGCTGGGGTACAGGCGCCTCTGTCTCTCAGGGGACAGGGAGAAGGCAGGCTGGGGTACCAGGCGCCTCTGTCTCTCAGGGGACAGGGAGAAGGCAGCCTGGGGTACAGGCGCCTCTGTCTCTCAGGGGACAGGGAGAAGACAGGCTGGGGTACAGGCGCCTCTGTCTCTCAGGGGACAGGGAGAAGACAGGCTGGGGTACAGGCGCCTCTGTCTCTCAGGGGACAGGGAGAAGACAGGCTGGGGTACAGGCGCCTCTGTCTCTCAGGGGACAGGGAGAAGGCAGGCTGGGGTACCAGGCGCCTCTGTCTCTCAGGGGACAGGGAGAAGGCAGCCTGGGGTACAGGCGCCTCTGTCTCTCAGGGGACAGGGAGAAGACAGGCTGGGGTACAGGCGCCTCTGTCTCTCAGGGGACAGGGTGAAGGCATGCTGGGGTACCAGGCACCTCTGTCTCTCAGGGGACAGGGAGAAGACAGGCTGGGGTACAGGCGCCTCTGTCTCTCAGGGGACAGGGAAAAGGCAGGCTGTGTTACAGGCGCCTCTGTGTCTCAGGGGACAGGGAGAAGACAGGCTGGGGTACAGGCGCCTCTGTCTCTCAGGGGACAGGGAAAAGGCAGGCTGTGGTACAGGCGCCTCTGTCTCTCAGGGGACAGGGAGAAGACAGGCTGGGGTACAGGCGCCTCTGTCTCTCAGGGGACAGGGAGAAGACAGGCTGGGGTACAGGCGCCTCTGTCTCTCAGGGGACAGGGAAAAGGCAGGCTGTGTTACAGGCGCCTCTGTGTCTCAGGGGACAGGGAGAAGACAGGCTGGGGTACAGGCGCCTCTGTCTCTCAGGGGACAGGGAGAAGACAGGCTGGGGTACAGGCGCCTCTCTCTCTCAGGGGACAGGGAGAAGACAGGCTGGGGTACAGGCCCCTCTGTCTCTCAGGGGACAGGGAGAAGGCAGGCTGGCGTACAGGCGCCTCTGTCTCTCAGGGGACAGGGAAAAGGCAGGCTGTGGTACAGGCGCCTCTGTCTCTCAGGGGACAGGGAGAAGGCAGGCTGGGGTACAGGCGCCTCTGTCTCTCAGGGGACAGGGAGAAGACAGGCTGGGGTACAGGCGCCTCTGTCTCTCAGGGGACAGGGAGAAGACAGGCTGGGGTACAGGCGCCTCTGTCTCTCAGGGGACAGGGAGAAGACAGGCTGGGGTACAGGCGCCTCTGTCTCTCAGGGGACAGTGAGAAGACTCCTCTAGCACCAGAACCCTGTGGTCATCGGTCCACCCTCTGGGCTGCTAAGAAGGTCAGAGGGTAGCAATAGGCCAGAGCCTGCGCCACAGCAGACCTGCAGGTGACAGATCCATGGCATCCCCGCCCCAGTCCTGTTCAAAGGTCATGCCTTCTGCTCAGACACCCCATGAGCAACCCGGGGGTCTCCCAGGGAGGCTGGCCGAGCTCCACTTCGTGGCTGGAGAGCTTCTCAGGGGTACTTTCCTCTAGAGACAGGCAGAGGCTCTCCCCTTCCCTCTTCCCACGGAGCTTTCTGTAATCCACTGCATGTTCATCTTACAGTCGCAGTCACCCCCAGTCTGGACGTGTGGCCCCGAGAGAGTGGGGGCTATTCAGGGTCAAGGTCAAGGCCAAGTGGCACAGCTGTGACTCCTCCTGTGGGTGGTTTCATTGCACAGGGGTAGGTTTCCTGTTGCTGCAGGGACAGACTACGCTAACTCAGGGTCTCTAGACAGCACAGATTTGTCACCGTCTGGCTCTGGAGGTCTGAAATCCAAGGCCGGCCTCACAAGCCTGAGGTCGAAGTGCCCGCAGGGCGGGGTCCTTCTGGACTCCAGGGTGAGGTCCCCAGAACTCATCAGCTTCTGGAGTGCAGCTTCTCTCAGCCTGGGCTCCTGCTGCTCCTCGGGAGCGTGTCCCTCCCTGCCTGCTCTCCTGTGGTCCCTGCAGCTCTGCCTCCCTCTTATGTGGACACTTGAGTAAGGACCCAGATGGTTCAGGATCATCGTCCAGTGCCTGATTCCTAACTTGGTCACATCTGCAAAGTTCCTTTTACCATGAGGGACACATCCACAGGCCCCGGGGTCAGGTACCCACAGCTCGGGGTCCTTGTCAGCCTTCCACACTGGGCCAACATTTCCTTGATGTGTGAAGGAGGCTGTTGTCCTGACCCCTCAAACCCTCCATGTTCAATACCTGGTGGCCCCAGAATTGCCCAGCGTCTCGCCCAAGCCCTCTGCTGGCCAAGAGTGAGTCGGTTGCCAAGTCCAGCTGCTGTCACCACCAGTGCCGCTCCCTGGACCTAAGCTTGAGGATGCTTTTATAGAGAATTGGTGACCTCCAAGGTGCTGGCCATGGGCACTGAGAAAAACGTGACACTCACTCATGGAAAATAAGGGCTTCAGATAGAGGAGCCAAAACCCTCTCTCTGCAGCCGATGACACCAGGCAGACCCCCGGGCACAGCAGGCCCTGGGCTCCCTCTGCACCAGTGAACAGCTGTGAGTCAGGGTGCACGCTGCTGGCATCCCGAGTCCTCCTGGCCACCAGCATGAGGACCACCAAGGTGGTCGTGGACTGCAAGTACCAAGTGGGTGGTGTCCACGCAGGACATCAGGGTCTTCTGCTTCTTTCTATCACTTTTAACCTGAAGAGAGACCAAAAATCATGGCTGGGGCAGGGCCAGGCCGAGACACAGTTACGAAGCGGATTGATTAAACCCGGCCCCCCTGCCTGGGCTCATCCTGTCCTACCCGCTGGGCTGCAGGCTCGCCCACCCTCTGAGTAAGGCCCAAAGCACAGCGAGGACAATCCCTGGTGCTCCAGGGCCCATGGCAGTCCTGGGGTGTCCTCGAGCATTTGCTGCCTGGTCACTGGGCCTCAGTGGCTCTTCTCCAAGAACCATGCCGGTCCCTCTCCATCCTTCCGCTCCTCTCATTAAAGCAATGGCTCCCTCCTCTAAGGTCAAGAGGGCTGCCATTCCTGCCATGGTTTGGGTGAGGGTCCCCCAAGTCCTATGTGGTGCAGCCTTGGTCCCTGGGATGGTGCTATTGGGAGGTCCTTAGGTGACTGGGGTGTGCCTTTGTTGGGCTGTAGGAGCCTGGCCACCTTTCTCTCTGTTTCTTGACTCATGAGGTGAGTGGTTTGTTCTGCCTGGTATTCCCAGAGGCCAAGGCAATGGTGTGCCCAGTATTGAACTGGAATCTTCAAAATTATTGCTCAGAATAAACCTTTCTCTTCATGAGTTAATTACCTGAGGTATTTTGTTACAGAGGTGGAAGCTGCTTAACATAGGGATTGGTACCAGGAGTGGGCTTGTTGACTAAAGCTCTGTCTGACAATGGGGAGGAGTCATTGGGGTTTGTTCACCAGAGGAGTTTAGAGGAGTTTGGAGAAGGTTTAGAGACATCCTAGAAAGCTGTGGGTAGAGCCTAGTGGACAATTCTCATGAGCATTCAGAAGATCAGAAAGCGGATGGAAATGTGGATGGTAAAGGCCATGCTGATGAGATTTCAGATGGAAAGGAGAACCCCACTGGGATCTGGATAGAGGCCACTTTTATGGCCCATGGTGAAGATCTGGCTGCATTGTGTCCATGCCCTGAGACATGGTGGGAGGCTGAGCTTACTGATTGTGGGCTAGTTGATCTCATGGAGGAAACTTAGAGGCAGCACAGCATTCAGGCTGCAGCAAGGGTTTTACTTGCTGCTTTTGGTCAAATTTATAGTGAGAATTGGCTGCAAAGAGGAGCAGAGTAGAAATTTCTGGAAAGTTTGTGGCTAGGCCAGAAAAGGAGCATTGTTATGCTACAGCCAAGCTGGCTGTGGTTGCAGGTGCCAACAGGAAGCAGCCCAGAGGGACTATGACCAGAGGGGAGGGGTCTCAGCTGCTCTGCAGGCTCAAAGGTGTAGAAATGCAAGTCTGTCCCAAAGGCCTTCCAGAGCGCAGTGCTTCAGAAAAGAGCCTCAAGGTCACCTTGAGGGAAAGGAGTCTAAATCCTGGGTTCCCTTTCCCTGAATCAATGTCCCTGGGCTCCGAGGCAGCACGTGGCAGGTCAGAGACCTGCAAGCGTCTGCAGGCAGAGCGCCCTGTGCAGTGCTGCAAGGTGGACCCAACATCTTGCAGACTGTGCAGAGGCAGCCCACCCGGGTGGCCACGTGGGCTGCTGTGGCAGAGTCCTGGGGAGCTGGCATCCATCATTGTGTCCTGGGGTTGGAGGGGGAGCTTGAGGGTTCAGCTGGCCCTCCTGGATCCTGGGCTCCCTGCGGTCTGCTTCCTCACTGCCGCCCTCTGTTCTCCTCTTTTGGAGGGGGGTACTTCCCCGGGACCTTGTACCCTGTGGTATGTAGACTTCTATTTTACAGGAGTTCAAGGCTGAGTTTGCCAGAGTCTTGGAGCAGACTTGGACTTGGACGTGGACTTTCGAGCAATGCTAGAGCAGCTGAGACTTTGAACTCTTGGGAGTGGACTGAAGGCATTTTGCGTTGTGGGTGGACATGAGCCTTTGGAAGGCGGGAGGTGGGATGCGTGCTCCCCAGGCCCCGTGTTCAAGGCTGTCTTCCCAGGGGGGCCCTGTTGGGAGGTGGTAAGGCCTTCATCAGAGGGCCCAGTGAGAGGTCCTTAGGTCCCTGGGGACACACCCTGGAATGGGATCGTGGGATTGTGGGAACTGGCCAGGAGAAGAGTTGTGTGCCCTGCCCGTGCTCCCCACGACTGCCATCCGGCACCCCCCAGAGGCCCAGAGCAATGGGTCTGCCCCACCTTTGCTTGAGAACTCCAACACCATGAGCCAGACGCCCTTTCCTCTCACAGCCAGCGACCTCAGGGGCTCAGTCACAGTCCTGGGAAGCTGACTGATGGAGCCTCTGCCTTCCGGGAAGATCACAGTGAGTCAGACGTGGGGACTGGAACTGGCCATCCAGAGCCACCG